>NC_134787.1:4023119-4028119 GCF_046742065.1 Oratosquilla oratoria | reverse complement strand
CAGCTAGTGGCTGAGGGACACCTGCCCTGCTTGTGAAGAACACCTGTCCTGCACTGTGTTGGCGCTATTGGCAACTCCTCTCCCGGGACGGGGGCCAACGAAAACGTCTACCGAATGGCGTCACAAGGAGGAAGTCATTTACGCCTAGCGCATGGACCTCTAGACCCAGCAACTTTTCTCTTCCTCTCTCTCTCTCTCTCTCTCTCCCCACCTCTCTCTCTCTCTCTCTCTCTCTCTCTCTCACACACACACACACACACACACACACACACACACACACACACACACACACACACACACACACACACACACAATACTGATGAGATTGGCACCGTCCGACCGGCTTCGAATTTGTACCTCCACCATACCTCAACTGTATCCGATCAGCGTGACGAACATTACAATCTCATCATTCAAAGGGCTCAGGTTACGACGACGTGCTTCCTGGACCGAACCCCTCATGAAAACGTGACTGAAACCTGCGCTCTGGTGCGAGACGCATGCAATGCCGCCGCCTCCTTCTCCTCTTCCTCCTCCTCCTTGGCTGGCGGGTGGTGCGAGAAGGAGGCCTGCTCTCACCTGATGTGAAACACCTGTGTGTGTGTGTGTGTGTGTGTGTGTGTGTGTGTGTGTGTGTGTGTGTGTGTGCTCATGTACGTTTGTGTGTGTGTGTGTGTGTGTGTGTGTGTGTCTGTGTGTGTGTGTGTCTGTGTGTGTGTGTGTGTGTCTGTGTTTACGCATGTGTGTGTAATTCACCATGGTCTTGGATCTCGTGTTGGACTCGTGATCGACAGCTATTTCCCTCCAGGAAGAGAGCTCAGAGCTCATGTATGACCGACCTATGGGTAATGCTGTGACCTTACACGCTCGTGCACACGCACACAACTCCCCGGCCACGAGAGTTGGAGTAACGACTCGCGGCGCAGCGATACTGAAATTATTTCAGTATTGCTGTGTGTGTGTGTGTGTGTGTGTGTGTGTGTGTGTGTGTGTGTGTGTGTGTGTGTGTGTGTGTGTGTGTTCGGTGTCAATTAGAAAGAATGAGGAAGAGCAGAGTCCACTGAAGACACAGAAGTGTAGGTAAACTCATCCACTCGAAAGACAATAAAAAAGGAGAGAAGGAGAGAGAGAGAGACAGAGAGAGAGAGAGAGAGAGAGAGAGAGAGAGAGAGAGAGAGAGAGAGAGAGAGAGAGAGAGAGAGAGAGAGAGAGAGAGAGAGAGAGAGAGAGAGAGAGAGAGAGAGAGAGAGAGAGAGAGACGAGAACCTGTACTTCTCAAGTTCCCCCTCCCTACCACGAGAGAGGCCATCGCCCAGCGCACATTATGTCAACCACAGAGGCCCAGCGTCTGCAACCAACAAAGTGAAGTTCCGTGCTTCAAGGGAGAGTTACCCCTTCCTATCCCCCCCAACGTCCCTGATATCCACCTTGGCCTGCCGGCCTGCCTGCCTGCCGGCCTGCCAGCCAACCTGGGCACGGAGAAGTCTGCCGTTCATCCGTTTGTCCAACGCCAGGCCTGGCCAAGCTGACTCAGCCAACCAGCCAGCCAGCCAGTCAGGCTCCCTCGCCTCCCCCCCCCCTAACTCCCGTCCAGCAAGCCTCTCTCCCTCCCCCGCCCACTCTCGCCCGCTCGAGTCCGTCCTCACAACCTTGAAAAAGGTGGGCTGTTCACTAACAATCAAACCCCACCTTCCCGCCCACGCTAACGTCTCTTCGACAGTCACAGTACGTGCGCATGTTGTTGGTCTACGCAACAGCAATATCCTATATGTTTTCAACGATGCAAAGGGATGGATTAGGAGAGACAAAAATCATAACATGGGACAGATGAATGTTAAGTCCACACACCTAACCCCCCCCCCGCACACACACAAACACAACTGTGAAGTACTGTTCATTCCCGTAAAGCTTGTGTACGTAATTAGGCAACAACATTGTGTTCACACGCATGCATGCACATACATACAAGTACACACACCCATGCACAACCGTTCATTCCCGTGATTTGTGCGTAATTTGGCAACAAAATTGAGTTTACACGCATGCATGCACGTGCACCACATGTACACACACACTCTCTCTCTCACACACACACACACACACACACACATACGCACGTGAAATATGACTCATTTCCGTAGAGCTTCACTATGTAATTCATCAAGAAAACTGAGTACACACGCATGCATACACATGCACACATGTGTAGCGAGCAGGCACACACACACACACACACACACACACACACACACACAGCACACCACAGATGCTTATCTCTACCCTGCACGGCATAAAGGTACATCTAAACGCACACACAACCATAAACAAACGCGCACGCACGCACACACATACACACACACACACACACTACAACATATATGCCAAATATAAAAATGCCAGTTGATACACAGGATGCAGCATAAACGGATACTTCATAAACAAACATGAGTGTGGATCATGCGAGCGTGCACGCACACGCACACACACACACACAATAGGGTAAGTGGTTTTGTGTGTGTGTGTGTGTGTGTGTGTGTGTGTGTGTGTGTGTGTGTGTGTGTGTGTGTGTGTGTGTGTGTGTGTGTGTGTGTGTGTGTGTGTGCATTTACCTAGTTTTATTTTACGGGAAGGGGAGCTACACTCGTGGTGTCCCGCCTTTCTATCTCGCAGTGTCTAAGTGCAAACTAGACACTGTGAGATACAAGGGCGGGACACCACGAGCGTAGCACCCCTTCCCGTAAAATACAACTAGGTAAGCACACACACACACACACACACACACACACACACACGTACACAACCACTTACCCTATTGGGAGTAAATCATATAAAACAAACAAACACACTGACGCGTCACTCTCCCTCACTCGGTGCAAAATCAACTTGAATAAACACATGAATCTCGCAAAACAAACCTTGTAAAATAAGAAAAAAGATAGATACCACAACAAAGCCTACCTACACTTTCGTCTACACGTGCACAAACCGACAAAACACAATACGCACACGTCATAATACACACCCTATCTTTCAAAACGGTTCGTTCAAGAACGGCAGCCCCCTGATCCTCATGAACGAAAAGCTACGAGACCTGCGACAACATTTATTGAGAGCAACAAACGGCCGAAGGATACAGCGACGGCTGTTTCCACGCGGGCTTGTTTTTGTCGACGCCACCGCAGCCGCTGCCGCAGCAGCAACCACAACCGCACCAATAGAGATCCTGCCGGACTTGGTGTGCTATACAGCGCGGCCTGCAGCTGCTCCTGTACGTCATTCATCCGGGAGGGATATCTGTGGGTCTGCTGATACAAGCAGACGTTGCCCCACGTTACGGTAGGACAATTCATAAGATGGTGTCAACCCCTTCTAACACGTTAACGTTTTAGATATATCTGACTTTTTTTTTTAAGCCGAGAGGTGGAGGATAGATCGAGACTCCCCTTCCCAATTTATCCCATCCCCACCCCTCAACTGAATAAACTATCCTGACCCCAAGACTAAAAAAATATATAACGAACGTTGCCAAGTTGTTGTTCAAGAGCAGTTACAACAACCAATTCCATCCCGTGGAGCACTTGTTTATTTAGATCTATTTATTTTTAACGATTTTAAAATAAGTCGAGTAGGAAAGTCAACCCCCATCTTGAAATCGTCCTATGCTGGCGCCCACGGCATCATCTATACAAAGCGCCACAGCGCTGAGGGGTCAAACGGGAAGACCTACGTCTTAGGGATTTGATTTTCTTCGTCTCCACGCCTCTCGTGCACCACAACCTTAGTTTGTATGGATTCTTCTTAACTTCTCGAGGCGAAGTGCCGATGTCAACCACCGATTAAACTAGTGCCAGGCACTACATCTAATGAATGGATCACAGAGTGCCACAACAACAACAATGGAGACAAGGACACACTCGTTCAGTGACATTACTACGCTGAAAAATGTCACCAAAGTTAAATAATACTGAGAACCTACTGTCACACGAGCACAATGTCGTGTGTATATATATATGTATACTTACATTGCAGGAACTTTCGGCCTAATTCCCGGACTTTTGCCCGGTCAAAACACGAGAAAGGTAGCAGCCTGTAGTCCTTCTCTGAGACACCTTTAACAAGTGTCACTTGGCACGCTCGCATGGGACACAGAATCTCGAACACTCGTATCAACGGGGCACACCTAAACCTCGAAACACTCGTCCGCCGACCGAGAGTAAACTGAGGATCATTATCAATTGTTCTCTTCGAATTTCGGGTCACCCGGATACAGACATCACTGTTACATGCCTGCATGGCACACGCATACACACACACACATCCGTGACCAACGCGGAGTCGATTCAAACACTGAGGAATCACTTCGAAGCAGCAACCTTGCTGTCGCTTGGGGCAAACGTAAGAGTCCAGGCAATTAGATGCCCTTCTGCCCGCTAAGGGCGCTGACGGAGGGGAAGACGACCGACTGGAAGGCACAACACGTGCAGAAAGTTATGACACCGTCATCGTCTTCTTGGGCAAGAAGGCACGAACGACGCAAGGGCTCGGCGCCACCTGCTGAGACGCACTTGACCACCTGTTCACCTCACGATCTGGAAACCTCCTTAATACCACGACGACACAGAGCGTACGAGAAGGAGGAGGAGGAGGAGGAACCTGTGGCTGAGGATGCCACCACCGAACGAAAACCGACGTACCAAGATGGTTGACACTCGAGAAGCACTGGCGAAGTACGTATCCGGAGGACACAACACCGACCCTCTACGCGTCGTCGGCCGTCCACGCAATGACCACCAACTAATACGGAACCCCAGTCCACTGAAACGCAGCCGCTCCGCGTCACAGCCCAGCAGAGACTCGCGCCATATCCACACACAGCGAACCGCCTTCGACGTACCGCGACGAGCGAGCGAATGAAGGCGCGGACGGGCGGCAGGCGGACGAGTGAGCGGCGTCGACTCGATTCCTCCGTGCCGTAGTGGAGCTTAAGACTCTACACCGAT
>NC_134787.1:4018119-4020619 GCF_046742065.1 Oratosquilla oratoria | reverse complement strand
GAAAAGAAGACAAATCGGAGATCCAAATGTGATTAAAAATCTAGACAAGTTCATTTCATATACAAATAAAATACATTTCAACCTACAAGAAATCAAGTATGGCAAACGGACAGATAACCTCAACAGCCTCCTTGCCCACCCCTAAGAAGAACCTCCGGGTTCTGCCCTTGCCCGTCAACCCCAGCCGGGAAACCTCACGAGCCACGTAACCCAATCGCCCACATAACCTAATCGGCCACGTTACCCAATGGACCCGGTAACGAGAATTCGCCAGTTGACTCAAAACGGCCACGTCACCCGATCACGCACGTCCCTCCCTCACTCCCCTCCTCTCTCTCTCTCTCCCTTGTCTTTCCACCCCCTAAACCATATGGAAGACCCGTGATGGGCTGGTGCATGGCGTGCTCGGCTCGAGTCCTGAGACACGTGGATTTGAACCCTTCCCGGCCGACTTTCACTTCTGCTGGCAAGATCTTTGCGATTGTATTTTCTAGTGATCTCCCTGCTGCTTGTAGCAATAAGGCGTCACATTTCCATAACAATCCCGGCGAAGTGGCGGACAGGAAACCAACTGAACGTAGCAAACCAAACCAAAAGAGAAAAATAAATGCAACCACCCACTCTCCGTGTTTTCCTCCCCCATTCGACCATACGCCAACCCTTGACACACAGACTCCCCCATTGGCGACCTCAACCAGGATGTGTTAGAGTATAATCAGATGTTATGGCAAGAGTTGTCCCAACAGCTTCAGGTGCACAAAAAGGTGGTAGAGCCACATCCACTTATACTGTACAGTAGGTACTGCAGTGGCCAACGTCTCCCGTGAACCTGCAGCAAGTCTATTTCTTTACGTCAAGCATTTACAAGTGGAGGCAACTGTACACGTAGGCTGGCCTCACACGTACGTACGAGGTCCAGCCTCCACATCTGCACCCTAGGAGACAGCAACGGGTACAACAACGACACGTGAGGCAGTAGGCATCGTGCAAGGTAGCAGCGAGGTAGGGAGGAGGGAGGACAGCAGCCTCCAGAGGCATGACGTCACACAAGGCACATCTCCACCGAGGCAGCGCTGCAGAGAGAAGCAACCCAGCACACCTGTCACACCTACACCACACCTGTGAGCACCGGCCCGACAGCCTGCGTGCCAACACATGGGGGCGAACTGGATGTACGGGAACAGCTGTGATGGGCGGGTGTGGGCGTCCCGTGGGCGGCCGATTCCAGCCAGGTACCTTGCGCCACGAAGAACCAACCCCTCCGCTCCACCCCTCCCTCCCATCCCGCCCTGCTCACCTCTACAACCCCGCCCTTTCCATCCTTCCTACTCCACCCTCCCTTCCCCCCCCTCACCTCCTCCTCCAACGCCCGCTCCGAGGAGGCTTCCCAATTCACTCAACAAGTCTGCAGCACCTTGCATCCTCAGTACCCAGCTAACAACCCAATTATTTCTGTAAAAGAAACCCACCCACATCTCTTAATCTCTACAACACCCTCTCCCTAATACAGACCCCTTCACACGCTCGCGCGCACACACATATACACCATTTCTGCCCCACATACGAAACTCTTATGTGAAAAAATAATAAAAATAAAAGAGAGGGACGGACTCTGCCGTGCTTCCAAGTGTGTCCTGCTTCTCACCTACAGGAAGGAGGGAGGGAGGGAGGGAGGGGGTTGAGGTGGACAGAAGAGAGAGGGAGAGAGAAAGGGGGAGGAAGAAAGAGAGAGGAGGAGGAAGAGAGGGAGGGAAGTAGAGTGAGGTGGATAGGAGAGGGAGAGAGAAAGAGAGAGGGAGAGAGAGAGGAAGAGGAAGAGAGGGAGAGAAAGAAAGTGAGGTGGACAGGAGGGAGAGAGGGAGGGAGATAGAGAGAGGGAGAGGAAGAGAGGGAGAGGAAGAGAGGGAGAGGAAGAGAGGGAGAGGAAGAGAGGGAGGGAAGGAGAGTGGGGTGGATAGGAGAGAGAGAGGGAGAGAGGGAGAGAGAAAAAAGGAGAGGGAAAAGACAGAGAAAGGAAAGACAGAGAGAAGGGCACACGCGCGCAAACACACACGGAGGGAGAGTGAGAAGTGAATCAACATTAGTAAACTTATCCAGAGCACCAATCATCGTAGCGAAAGGGTGAATCGAGAGTCGTTTACCCACTTCAGCATGATGTGTCCACTTTTCCACATTTCCTTTTGGCCAACGACAGAATCCACTGGATCAAACAATGCTCTGATCGACGACGACTTCCTGCTGCTACTAGTTCAACTCCGAATGGAGAGTATCTCACTTTGATGATGAAATAAAATTGTGACAGGGTAACATACAGGGCTTAGAGGGCGACTGTAAAAGAGATACACAATTGTACTCCAACGTCTGTGGCGTAGCTGTTCCCGTGAAGAGTGAAGACGTCGCATCGTATGTTCACACAGTGGCTTCTTTGCAAACTAGCTTCCTTTCCGTAACAGCTCGAACTACTTCGTCGTTTGAGGGCGACCACCGAAGGAGACGACTC
>NC_134787.1:3998119-4013119 GCF_046742065.1 Oratosquilla oratoria | reverse complement strand
CATCATGTTCCAATGTTGCCCAAAAAAACAAAACGAAATATTCTTTTCCTACGAGAACTACGGGGAGATTCCGGGGATTGTTGCCCAGTTACTTCAAGAATGTGGGGTTCCTACGGAAGAATTCTGAGTGGAAGAAGTCCCACAGTTTGCTTTCTTGGTGAAGACGGCAAAAGAAGTTTCCTGTGCCATACACTTAAATCACGAAACAGACAACAGTTTGAATATCAGTAGCCTCCTTGCTTATCGTGGTTCACGCCTTCGTTTCCTCTGACAAGTTTCTTTTGTACTTCAACTCTTCCACTCTTTTTTTCCCCTTATTCCACTCTTGCTTTGCACGGCTCTCCTGAACCACCCTAAGCTATACAGCTTTTTGCACTCTAAGCAAGTCTACTCCATCACGTTTCAACTCGCTCTTTCACATTTCATCCTGCAAGTGGTTTAAGTAATGCTTACACACGCCCAGGAAGCTTTCTAGCGTCCGCCAAGGCCAACTCTGACATCCCTGTTCATCAAGGAAGCCTGTCCGAACGTTTCGTAACAGTACAGTGCACATATTCAGGTTACTGACCCAGTAGAATCGCCACCAGCAACTATCAAGTCTATTGCAATCCATCAATACTATGTCTTTTTTTTTATTAATTATTATTACTATTACTATATCATTATCATTATTATTATTATTATCATTAATCATTATTATTATCATCATTAATTATTATCATTATTATATTTATTTTTATATTATCATCATAATCCTTATTATCATTTTATTACTACTATCATTATTATATCATTATCTATTGCTATTATCGTTATCTTCTTACTTTATTATCATATATTAAAAAAAAAAAAAAAGTAGTCGCACGCTGAGAAGCTGACCCGACTTTCGATGCAGCAAACCAGATTCTAGTTCCAGTCCAGGTGTCGATAATCGTGGGGAGAGTGACTCCAAACATTGTCGGATGAAGTTCATGTATCATAATATATTATCAATGTTGCATTTTCCTCAACTAGTTTAAATCTACACTCAGGTGCCTTAGCAAAATATGTTTAGTCTGTTAAACTGCAAAAGACCTCAATGTTGCTGACACTAAAATATAGATTTACATTTCTACTGGAGTCGACCTGATAACAGCATATAGGGCATATGTAGGTAATACATACATAAACACAGATAAAAGGCACTTGCCAACAACCAAGCACCCACGCACACACTAAGACCCCACACACCTATATATACACATACACGCACACACACACACACACACACACACACACAAACATAAGCCCGAATACACAGGGAAACACAAATGCTTGCATGCATACAAGCGCAAACACACACACATGGCACAAACACGCACACTTATACGCATACATGTACACACCCACGCACACTTACACGCATACATGTGTACACCCACGCACACACGCAGATACACATACACACACACACACGCACACAGACACATACACACGCGCACACAGATATCAATAAATACATGTAAATTAATGCTAGGGAGTATCTTGATAATGGCGTAATATACAACAATATATCGTTGGCCAATCCCAGTTGGCTCTTCAAAGCCATCTGTAAAGCTGTTGGGAAGTGTCTGGTTTCCGTAGCAAGGAGGTTATACAGTCATGGACAAAAGGATTGAAACATCTTCATTTTATTATGAACATATAATTTCCAGTTATGATTATTTGATATATTTTCTATCCAGTATTCATCTTCCAGTAAAATGTGTCCTCGTGCACAGGAAACCTTATCGAATATTTGGCAATGAATGCTACACCTGTCGAGTGAAAAGCATTGGGTAGGTCAGGACTTTTGACCACAGTTTTACTACTTGGTTCCGAGGCATCCTGTTCAGAAGAGACTTTCGCCGTTCATCGGGGCAAGTCCAACAGACGTCTCTTTCTCCGTGCCACATGAAGAGGCACTTTCTCTTTGGGCCAGTCTGGTGATCAGTTGTTCTTGTTCCTACACAGAACTCCTGTGCTAACTTCCCCCGAAGAACAATCGGGGACACACTTCGATTCCGCTCTTAATCCGAATGCCCAGATTTTCCTTCCAATATGGCTGCCATATTTCGCTCACAACCCAAGCGACGCCACATCGAAAGGGACGTTTGTAAACACCGACTTGACGTCTAAGGTGGGATAAAACTCAAAATTATGACTCATGGCCGTTCTCAAAATTGTGACTGGAAACTTCATCATGGGGACACTAAAGTGACGGATTAAATGACCTGATAGCAGTGTGAATAATGTGTAAAATGCCACCGGCATGGAAATGTTTAAGAAATCCAATACCAAACACCTAATTACCAGCTTAGCCACGTACTTCCTTTACACACAAGGGTGCTAATCCTTAACAGCGTGCCTTCTGAAGCCCTGACATTCTTTTATTAACCTTTCACTGCTATTCACGTCTTATACTCGTACACCTGTTCTGCCTGCAGTCAAGCAGTTTCATTATCGCGAAATATACCTGTGCAACTAAAGAGTTAAGAATATATACCGTTTCAACAAGGATCGGGGAGAAGACGACGTGTCTGTTCCAGGAATTTACATATGCGTCAGCCCCAAGCTAGAGGCTAGCCGCTTTCCAAGAAGTTCAACTGTTTCACGCACGTGGGACGGGACGACATGGAGTGGAGGGTTTGGTGGTGGGTGGGTGGTTTTTTGGGCGCCATCTTGAGTCTTTACATAACCGATAACGTAAACACATGAGGGCAGCGGCGGCAAGAAAGTGAAAAAGCGCGGGAGGGAGGGGGTGGGGGGTGGGTGTTGGTCCAGAGTTCTGCGGCCCCACTCTAGGGGCTGTTGAACCTTGTAACCCGCTCGGCATCGTGATGAACCTCAAAGTTTTTGTCGTGGAGAGCGCCAGGCGATTTTATTACCCCCTTACAATACATACATATACCAAAGGCTTTTCCCCCCTTAAACGGGGGGTAGCCAAAAAGAAAAAGGCATACAAATCACTCCCACCAATTTTATTTCCCATATATTCCACTCCCCTCCACCCTCCTCCCTCCCTCCTATCTGGTGTAAAAAAAACGAGTACACGCCAGGAGCCGCACAGCTGCGACAGAAAGTTACCTTTCTCCCATGTGTACGAATATATTCCATGAATTTCATTCCTGCAATGGACAAGATGAGGGAGTGGACTCAGGCCTGAAGGGAGTTTCGATCGACCGACACTCCCTCCTGGCCGTTATTCTAAACTCCCCTTTAAACGGGTCAAATCGCCTGTCATATGCCTCAATGAAGTCCATAAACTACGCCAACCTGTCGGCGTGGCTTAACATTTTTCCCCCTTTTTATCGTCAGACCCCTATGAGAAATAATAAGGATTAAATACAGTAACAGCTAAAAAGTCCTATGGCCTTCATCATACAAATGTAATATTTAATGTCGATTTTCAAGGATTTAGACAACATTTACTATACGGTGTATTTCCTGCATGGAAAGAGAGAGAGAGAGAGAGAGAGAGAGAGAGAGAGAGAGAGAGAGAGAGAGAGAGAGAGAGAGAGAGAGAGAGAGAGAGAGAGAGAGAGAGAGAGAGAGAGAGAGAGAGAGAGAGAGAGAGAGAGAGGGAGAGAGAGAGAGAGAGGGGGGGGGGGACTGTGTCACTTCAGACGGGACAACAGGTCATCCGGAGATCCGAGCAGCTCCCAGCCTCGATACCTCACGTCAGAACGTGGCGGCGTCGGCGAGCGAGCGAGGGAACGTCTGCGTGTGGCGGCAGCGGCGTGATTCGCTCGACGAATGGTCAAGGTGGAGCAGCGGCGCTTCGGAAAGTGAAAGCGCCGCCGCCGCCGCTGGTCGGAAATGATTTGAAGGCGCGCGTGGGTCGCCCAGTCATGGAGGAGAAGGAGAAGGGGGAGGTGGATGAGGAGGAGGAGGAGGAGGAGGACGAAGAGGAAGAGGAGGAGGAGGACGAAGAGGAGGAGGAGGAGGAGGAGGAGGACGAAGAGGAGGAAGAGTAGTGGAAGGATTAGGAAGGAGAGGAGGAGGAGGAGGGAGAAGAGATGGAAGAAGAGGAGGAGGAGGAGGAGGAGATGGAAGAAGAGGAGGAAGAGGAGGAGGCGGAGATGGAAGAAGAGGAGGAAGAGGAGGAGGCGGAGATGGAAGAAGAGGAGGAGGAAGAGGGGAGATGGAAGAAGAGGAGGAAGAGGAGGAGGCGGAGATGGAAGAAGAGGAGGAAGAGGAGGAAGAGGAGGAGGGTGAGATGGAGGAAGAGGGGAGATGGAAGAAGAGGAGGAGGGGGAGATGGAAGAGGAGGAGAAGGAGGAAGAGAAGGAGGAAGAGGAAAAGAAGGAGGAAGAGGAAGAGGAAGAGGAGGAGGAGGAGGAAGAGGAGGAGGAGGAGGAAGAGGAGGAGGAGGGCGGCTCCCCTTGCCGCCTTGCGGCACTTCTTGCCCCTCAAGTTAGTCGCGTGCCGGCTGGACCACCCGTTGGTGCCACGTGCTCTGGGCTCGAGCGAGTCGAGGGGTCAGCACCAATTTCATTCAGTATATATAACCATAACGAACGGCAATGAATAAATGAGCGAATAAATTCATTCATTCATTAAGTAAATAGAATGCATTAAGTAACACGTGAACGAACAAAGTAAATAAATGGATTAATCACAAATTTCTATTCTCAACAAAAAATGTTGGTACTCAGTTGATTCCCTACAACGATTCTTATGAATCTCACTGTCGCAACATAGAAAATTCCACACTGGTATATAATACATATATATAAATATATATATATATATATATATATATATATATATATATATATATACACATATATATGCATATATATACACATATATATGCATATACATATACATACATATACATATATACATACATATACATATATACATACATATACATATTTATGTATATATATGCGCGCGCGCGTGTGTATCCGGCGTAAAATCGGAAATACACTCCCATGTGTGACCATAACTTCACAATGGTCAACTTTCACACAATCCAGACAATACAAAATTTCTTGTCTGAATGACCTATGGGCCAACAGCATAATGACCTATGGGCCAACAGCATAATGACCTATGGGCCAACAGCATAATGACCTATGGGCCAACTACCCTGGGGCCGGGGTCTCCTGCAACTGGCTGAACTAACTGCTAAGAGAAGGAAAGAGAGAGAAAGAGAGAGAGAGAGAGAGAGAGAGAGAGAGAGAGGAAAGAGAGAGAGAGAGAGAAACAGGAATTATTCCATTGTCTTCGTAATGGGATCTATGTCCAATACAGAAGATACATAAAGAGAAAATTCAAATGGCCAAATAGAAAAATTTTCAACAATTTGGTTATACATATATACACACACACACACATATACAGTATATATATATATATATATATATATATTATATATATATATTGTATATATATATATATTATATATATATATTGTATATATATACATATATTATATATATATATATTAATATATATTATATATATATATGTGTGTGTGTGTGTGTGTGTGTGTGTGTGTGTGTGTGTGTGTGTGTGTGTGTGTGTGTGTGTGTGTGCATGTGTATAAAAATGCAGTAAATTTTCTGACGAAATTACTGCTTGGGAGTAAACTTGAGGAATGACAGTGATTCAGTCAGCAAATAAGACTTGCTGTTAGGTCTCGTCTCATTTATCACTAAATCTGTGGAAAACGTATTTCTGCACGTAATAGTCGACACCTTTTGGCGACGCTGCATCATTCGCACAAAATACATCTTGAAGCCGACTAACTCTCGATCGCATTGCTGACATCTACACAATGCTGAGCAAATCCTCATCTAGAAAAGACAATTCCCTCCCAAGAAGGAATTGGACTCTCGTCAATTTAACTAACACATTCTTAAATGTAAGGAGGGTTTAAACAAAAAGATTAATTTTTAATGAAAACGTCTATATAGTGAAAATAAACAGGCATTCGAAAAAGTTCCATGCAGACACTTGTGGAAAAAAAAGGAGAAAAAAAAATCCAGCCATCCCTGCGCACTGTAAATCTAACCACTTTCGACCTTCAGTAGGAATCATTCTATTGCAGGGACCAATGACGGGCACTTTCTGGTGGCGGTCCTGCAAGATGGACAGCGGATTGGCCCAATTTTCAAAAATATGAGGTACCGCCCTGAGGGGCTGACACTCAGACTTGAGCCCAAAATCTCTACCAGCTTTCAACTGTATTTCTTGCACCTTTTCACACTTGGAGAGCCGACAGCCAGCGCCTGCGCCCCTCCCCCTCCCTACCACTTTCACTCCGTGGCACAGAAAAAGCACCCCTGCATTACAACACAAGACAACTGTCCAAAGATTTTCCCCCAGAGAGATCAGGGGCGGAAGGGTGTGGGGTGGGGGACCGTTGCCAGCCGATGTGAGGCTGCGGGTTTTCCACTAAAGGAGGGGAGAGGAGGGGAGCGGAGGGGGGAAGGGAAGGCGTGTGGAGATGAGGGGAGGAGAGGATGGGAGGAGGGTAGGAGTGGAGAGAAGGGGAGGAGGGTAGGAGAGGAGGGGAGGGGAGGGGAGGAGGGGAGAGGAGGGGACAGGAAGGGAGAAAAGGAGAGAAGAAGGGAGGACAGGGGACGTGAGGGAAGAGACGGGGAAGGTAGGGGAGGGGACGGTATGTAGGGGAGAGGAATGGAGAGTAGGGGAGGGGAGTGTAGGGGAGGGGAGGGGAGTGTAGGGGAGGGGAGAGTAGGGGAGGGGAGAGTAGGGGAGGGGAATAAGGGAAAGGAGAAAGGGGGAGCGTCAAGTGCAGCCTGCATGCCCCCTTGTCGAAGAATGAAGCAATTTTCGAGAACGACAAAGTAAACAGGGTCAGCAAAAGGAAAGGAGGTCGAGATCTTTTAAAACTGTTATTTACGTCTATGGGTCTGTTGTGGCAGCCACCGAACGAGGCTCACTCTGCAGAAGGTGGCGTGGTCGCACTTGGACGGACCAAGGCTCCTCTGTCGAGAAGAGGCGTTTTTCGTTCACAAGAACATAAGAATCAGAAGAGTGCAAAAGACCATAAGGCCTACACTAGTCAGTTCCATGTCCATTACCAACCTATTCCCCACCCATAAAGTTACCTCATGGTCTCTTAAAACAACTAATTGCTTCAGCGATCACTACATGACTACTACGAATAAGTCTATTCCTTTCGTTAACCCTTCTATTGGTAAACCAGTTTCTTGCTCATGAGCTCGCTGCGGACCGATGGATGTCCGTATTCATTCCAACCATTTCAAGAACAGCCCCCTCCCCCCCTCCCCCCCTGCCCCTCGATGATCTTAGTCGCCTGGGGTTCACCAGAAACAAATCTGTAAGGTATAATGTCACCATGTGGAGAAAGAGATAACGCACGGCCTTTCACGAGACCTTTCCTGTTTCCATGAATCATGCTATATTTATCACGTGACCTCGTTTTCTTTTCCCGCACGCCTTTCTACCCATATTACACACAAGCACGCACACACACACACACACACACACACACATATACACATACATATATATATATATATATATATATATATATATTTATATATATATATATATATATATATAGTGTTCACAAACTTCCGTACTACGAGTCCAAAAAGTTGTCCGAAGACTTCTATAAACGATTACCGGGAGAACTTTGTATCTTTTCGTTCTGACCCAGAAGAACAAGAAGGTGAGGGGTAGGAGCCAGAGGGCGCGTTGCTGCGGCCGAAGTCGCCACCTTAGCACTTGGCACTTAGGCTGTTACGGGCGGTAACAGTTACTACAAGGAATCAGAGGAAAGTGGTAACAGTTACTGCAAGGAATCAGAGGAAAGTGCGGGAATCGAACTCACGACTAGGAAAATGTGCGACAGACACGCTTCCGATTGTGTCAATAGTGCAAGCGGACGCTTTATTCAGCCGAGAGATGAACTCGGACTAGACTGGGGGGGTTTGGGGGGTCAGGTGGGCGGTGTCTTGATAGGAGGGCGTGGGTGTGGGAAAGGCGTACAAAAAACAGATCAACGTGGCGTTGGTCAGGCACGCACTTCTCATATTATCTTTGTCCCGAAGAACGAATTATAGTGATTCACTCACACCACACCACCCAGCCCGACCGTGGGAATTCCACAAACACGACTAGGTTAGTGACGTACTTCCGTCTGCGTGGAGGGTTGACGTTATCGCTTAATGTTTCAATGAAATGAAACTAAATGTTTTCGATGACGGACTGTTTTTATACCTGATGTTTCCATTACCTTAATTTACATTTAGTTCGCCATACCCGGCTAAAGGTGATGCGGAGCAACGAGTCGTCCCAGTAGCTGACGACTGCACGGGACGACTTGAGTTCGTTTCACACGTATCGACTTTTCGCCGTGCGCCGTCCACGACACGACGTCGTGCTCTTAAATAAACATAGGTTTCTATGAAAGCTTACACACGTCATGACCACGACCACGTGTGAAAGCGTCGCGTCCATAAACATCCATGTTTATTTGAGAGTACGACGTGGACGGCGCACGGCTAAAAGTCGATGCTTGTAAAACGAGCCTGACTAGCGTAAGTGTTAAAAATTCGTCGCATATATGTGAAAGAGGCTTGATCCATCTCAATACACAACATATCTATGATTTTATCCCGTTCATCACCGTGGGGGTCATTCAGAAAGCTTGTCCTGGGAAGTAGCACATGATTTTATCAAGCCGTTGGGGGCTAAGCATTTCAGATCTAAAAGGAGTCATTCACACTGTTGACAGATTATATCTATTTCGTTTTATTCTTCTTTTTTCACATGGACTGAATATTAGGTCCAATGGTAGTAACATAATAAACAAACTAATGAGTAAATAAATAAATGAATAAAATTTGAATTCGTTGAAAAATATTATCATAATTTGCAATTGAAAAACAATCCACAAGATGATTTTGTCTACAGGACGGCCGATGTACTCCTTATGAACTGCTGTCATCCATGCTCAGGTACTACAAATGTTGCACGATCAACTCGAATTTCTGAAGAGTCAATGCATGCAAGGTTCCAGTTTCAACCACTCATGGGTTGCTCGACACTTTCACATAACTGATGTATTTTGACCAGTCAAGTGGCTGCCCAGATAACAACGACTGCATATCCAGCATCGTGCGCCAGGCAGGGATGTTGGCATCGTACCTACTGTACACAAGGTACGGCACTGCTGCAGTACGATCACCTGAGCCTGTGTCCTGCCCTATGAGGAACTAATACACCTCCAAAGACATTTACATGTGACCGCATATGTGAGACACATGCCTTTGAACACTGTTTTATACTATCTTGCACTTTTAAATGTTCACACAGTCGCATGTCCATGTAAGTACATGTTCACAAAAAAGTACGGTGGCTGAGTACTATTATATCCGATACTTCTGGATAAGGTGGTGCAAGTGTACAATGGTGCACAGGCCCCTCAGCATCGTAGTAATGAACACGAGTAAACAATGTTGTGAATATTCAATTCCTGGTGGTCGACCAAAGTAACAATGAAAACATTTCGAGGGCTTAAAATTTGTAGTACAAATTTTGTGATACAGGATCACGCACACACATACACACAAGGTTCAATCTATTTCATCAACCGAAAGGGAGAGAGGGAGAGGGAGAGAGAGAGTGGGAGAGAGGGAAAGAGAGAGAGAGAGAGAGAGAGAGAGAGAGAGAGAGAGAGAGAGAGAGAGAGAGAGAGAGAGAGAGAGAGAGAGAGAGAGAGAGAGAGAGAGAGAGAGAGAGAGAGAGAGAGAGAGGGTGAGTGAGAGGGAGAGAGAAAGAGAGAGAAAGAGAGAGAAGGAGGGAGGGAGGAAGGGAGAGAGGGAGGAAGAGAAAGAGGGAGGGAGGGAGGGAGGGAGGGAGAGATTTTGTGCTTGTCTCCGTGTTAGCCAAGACGAACGAGTCTGCTTTGAGTGGATCGTGTCGCCCAACCGCCGAAAAAAAAATCAGTTGTTAATGCTCCGGACGGTTCCAGCAAATACAAAGCAGAGCCCAACGAAATCTCTTCTATGAATATAAAACCCAAGACCTTTACATTTTCCAACGCTTCTTGTGACCTTTGGCATCCAGCCAGCAACAACAACGCTACGTCCTCGACTCCCGTTTTCTAATCTATTGCTACAAACCCTTTTCTATAAGTTCTCTTCTTTGCTATAGTATATTCCGCGGAACACACGACGACACAGTCTACTTTCCTCTCGTTCTCCATCGAAGTTTTTCATTAGAAAACCTTACAAGGAAGGTCCTAACTCCCCCTTCCTTACTCCTTCTGACCTTTCGAGGCTTATGGTTATAACGTAGTCACCTTCCCCTGTATTGTTCTCGGTGTGTTTACGTCCTGACTACGAGCAGTGTTTAATCTTCCCCTTGTTTCTCTTGCACTTCATGCTGGGAGGAGGTTTATAACGAAAGCCTGAAGAAGCCTGACCCAATAAATCCTCCGTGCGCAACAGACTGAATGGGGGGAGGATTACTGAGAGTCTATCCCAAACTCGAAGACTTCATCGGCTGATTGACTTTTTACGAGAGTTCGCCCACACTCCTTCTCACGTGGACCTTCCTGCTCTCTACACACACACACACACACACACACACACACACACACACACACACACACACACACACACAGAGAGAGAGAGAGAGAGAGAGAGAGAGAGAGAGAGAGAGAGAGAGAACAAGTGGGTTTGCACCACCACGCCCAACGACTGATGGATGTTGGAAACTTCACTGTGCATTATTACAATTACCATGACCATTATCATTATACAGTTATATATTTTTTCTTCTTATTTATCTTTTTTTTTTTCCAAGGGATAGTCCGCTCCTCACTCCTTCCAATGGAAGACTGAATCTCTCTTATCCCAATACTTTTATCACTTACATGACTTGAAGTATTTCAAACAAGGAATTTTTCAAACACTCTATGCCCTACACTTAACTTCGTTCTTTTCTTTCTGAAGCGTTTTTCTGTGGTAAATTTTTCTAGTATTCATTTGGTGTGTGTGCGTGTGTGTGTGTGTGCGTGTGTGTGTGTGTGTGTGTGTGTGTGTGTGTGTGTGTGTGTGCGTGCGTGTGTGTGTGCGCGCGCACGTAGGTGTATATAATACACAAGCCGTGTCTTCACACATTTAAGGTTTCCTGAAAAACCAGAATACAATAATTTATGTTACTTAAAGGCGAGTGAGGGTGCATGAGGTATGTAGCCGAGTATACAAAGTATACACGCGACGGCGCCAAGGCTTTGTACAGGGAAGGAAGGGGCTTTGTAAAGGGGGCGTGGAGGAATTGCGTAGTGGCTGGTGGGTGGCCATGGGACAGGGACGTGTTCGAGAGGACCTATAGGCGTAAACTGTAGGTAAAACACGAAGAACGTGAAAGCGACGAGGACGCGAAGTGTGAAATAGCCACACAAACCTTACCCATAATAGAGCCGAACTTCGCAAATTTATCTTTCGATGCTGTTGTGTTCATGTAATATAAATTATAAAAAACCACTTTTAAATATAAGGCATTAACTGTGCACAATGTTCATGTGGAAATATAACAATCTCATTCAACCGTCGCGAAGCTTCGATCCCGAGTCTGCTACCGCTCTGCCACGCAGAGCATCTAAAAGTACCGCAACAAGGTATGAAATTGTATCCTGGGTTGGGATCGACTGAAATCTACAGTCAATATCTTGTTCTACACAGCTCCTAAAGCCCCTAGATTTGATCATTGCAAGACTTCATTGCAACTAGCGATTTGTTCTATACATCTATACATTCCTGTTGTCCCGATATAGCATGGGTCAGTTTTGGGTGTCCGCAAAAGTGCGTGGGACGAAGATGCGAAGACGCCAAGGTAAGGTGTTGACGTTTGTAGGGTGCACCGAGGGGGAGGAGGGGGAGGAGGGGGCGCTAGAGGTCGTGAAGTGTGAACTCCCGGAAGACAGGGGCGCGCACGAAGGGCTTGTGTGTGGGGGTGTAAGGGTGTGAAGGGTGTGTCTGTTGGTGTGAAGGGTGTGTCTGTTGGTCTGAAGGGCGTGTCTGTTGGTCTGAAGGGCGCGAATGAGGGCAGAAAGTATAAGTGGAGAATGTAGGACACATACATACATACGTGCACGCACACACGCACACACACTGAGCTCTCATCCGGGAAAGTACTAGCTGTTGATCACAAATGCAACACGTGATCCAAGACCATGTATCACACATGCATGTGAAGTTTATGCTGAAATGGAGGCATGAAAGTAAGCATAGTGCTAGTGCAGGGTTGCATACTGTGCGTGTATGTGTGTGTGTGTGTGTGTGTGTGTGTGTGTGTGTGTGTGTGTGTGTGTGTGTGTGTGTGTGAGTGCGCGCGAGCGATAACACGAAGGGGCAGTGTAAGGGAAGAGAAGGGGACTGAGCACGAGGCTTGGAGGGTGTCTGGTAAGAGGGGGAGGGGGATGGGGAGGGGGAAGGGGCGGGGGAGGGGGAGGAGGGTGGGAAGGAGGGTGTGCGAACAAGATGAAATGAAAGCGAGTGTGAGGTGCATTGGGGCTGAGGGGCTAGGTGGGGTGGGGTGTGGTGGTGGGTTTAGGGCAATGTGGCCAAGGCACGCGGATGACATGATATAGCGTTTGTTGCCCCTTTTTGTACTTGATCTTCCTCCTGGTTGCTCTCTACCTCCTATGCGCTCGCCACCAACAGGTGACGACAGCAATCCACCCCTTCAATCCGGTGACGCACTTTTTCAACGCGGGACTCGAACCTTTCCATTACGCAACTGAGGAGGCGACTTCAGGTCTGAACAGTGACGGTGGCCTCGATTTATCGCGAGTCCATTCACGCCGAGTTCCCCCCCCCCGGCCGGGACGACCCCTCAACCGAATGGCGACCCTATCCGTCCCCTCTTTAAACCACAACGAGATCCCTAACAGAGAAGCACTACGGACACTGACAAGGTTAACTTGGGTGCATGGCAACGCAGGCGTTCCATGTGGGCGTGAAGGCTGGCTGGCTGGCTGGTTGGTTGGCTCTCTCTCTCTCTCTGATTCACCATGGTCTTGGATCACGTGTTGGACTCGTGATCGACAGCTATTACCCTCCCGGATGAGAGCTCAGAGTTCATTAATTAGGACCAATCTATGGATAATACTGTGACCTTACACACACACCAAACTCCCCGCCCACGAGAGTTGGAGTATCGACTCGTAGCGCAGCGATACTGAAATTACTTCAGGCCTGGGCGAGATTCGAATTCTGACCGCTAAAGTAGCGGTTACGAACGCTACCACTGTGCCGTCGAGCAGTGTGTGATTCACCATGGTCTTGAATCTCGTGTTGGACTTGTGATCGATAGCTATTTCATTCCCGGAAGAGAGCTCAGAGCCCATGTGTGTGTGTGTGTGTGTGTGTGTGTGTGTGTGTGTGTGTGTGTGTGTGTCTGTGTGTGTGTTCGCGGGCGCGTGCCCGCCCACTCGCCCGCCCTAAGGGCGTGCGTGGGCCAGTGGAGTTGTGTGCGGGCACAAGGAGTGGATTGGGGGCCAAGGGGAGTAGGTGGGGGTGGGGGGTGGGGGGAATGCCTGGTATACGTATATGTGGGTGTAAGGGCATAGGGAGGGCATCAGGAGGGAAGGGGAGGGAGGGAAGGTGAGGGAGGGAGAGGGAAGAGGGGGGAAGAGGAGGGAAGGGGGGCCGAGGAAGATGAGATGTAAGAATTCAATGTGGGAAGAGTGGATGTGAGATGACTGACTGTTCAATGATTGCGTGCGTGCGAGGAGACGGGACGGGGCACAAGAGGAAGAAGAGTATCATGAGAAAACGGAATGTAAGAGGAGGCGTGGAATGGAACGTGATAGGACAGGATGAAAGAGAGGGGGAAAGAAGGGAAGGGAAGGGATGGGAAGAAAGTGAAGAGGAGGGGAGGGGAGGAGTTAGAATTATGGGAGCAAGGAGAAGGAATGAGATTGGGTACTTGGGAGGGGGCAAGGCGAGCGTGGAGGATCGGGTGAAGAGAGAGAAAGAGAGAGAGAGAGAGAGAGAGAGAGAGAGAGAGAGAGAGAGAGAGAGAGAGAGAGAGAGCACACGATCGGTTGGCGTAGGAGTGAAAGCTTCACGATGGATCGGATAAGAAAGGACCCGGGAACGAGAAACAGAGGCCAGAGTGAGAGAGAGAGAGTGAGTGAGAGAGAGAGAGAGAGAGAGAGAGAGAGAGAGAGAGAGAGAGAGAGAGAGAGAGAGAGAGAGAGAGAGAGAGAGAGTGAGAGAGAGAGTGACAGAGGATGAGAGAGAGAGAGAGAGAGAGAGAGAGAGAGAGAGAGGTGAGTGTGTGATAGGTGAGAGAGAGAGAACGAGAGAGAGAGAGAGAGAGAGAGAGAGAGAGAGAACGAGAGAGAGAGAGAGAGAGAGAGAGAGAGAGGGGGGGAGAGAGAAAAAGAGGGGGGGAGGCAAAGAGAGGGGGGAGGGAAAGAGGGAGAGATAGAGTGAGAGCGAAAGAGTACGCGTGTGTACTTGCTTGTGAGGCGTGTGCGTGTGTTTGTGTTTTTTTTTTACCCGCTCTAACTTGGCCGTGGACGTAAAGTGGGCCGTTTATTCCCGGTTGCCCCCGCGTCTTGCGGAAGTTTTAATCACTGTGTCCAGTTCTCAAAGTTGGCCTTGAACTCGTGCGCACTTTGAGCACAACTCCTTCTCATTCCATTATGATCTGTTTCCCTCCATTTAATTATATAGTTTATTCTACGTCACCCTTCTTATTTCCTCCACCGTTGGTAGTCCCCGTCTTCAACTTTTCGGCACAGGGGAAAGATGTTCAAACTTTCTATTTGATTTATTTCTCCTACGAGCTCCAGACTGTTGCACTACACTATAGGTCAGGTCCCATATATTGAATACAAAAATCAGTATATTTACTATTACATAAAGCATGAATTTCAAGGGTTATTCTACCACCTGCTACACTATAGGTCGGGTCCTATATACTGAATACAAAAATCAGTGCATTTACTATTACATA
>NC_134787.1:3975619-3993119 GCF_046742065.1 Oratosquilla oratoria | reverse complement strand
GTATAGATTTTACCACCGAGAACGTGAAAAAGACGCATGCTAGTACATATGCAGCAAACACTTCGTAGGCGAATCTGAGCCTAATGATGACCCCCCCCACCACATCCAATCCTCCTCTCTCAAGCCCAGAGGAGGTTAGTCCGCCATGCAATGAAACAGTACAATGTTGTCCAATTCAAATTCACGTATGGATTATTCATTACTAACTACAGAGCCTCAGAGGCTTAAGGTAGGTCCACAATGTGCCTCACGCAGATCTGTATGTAGCAGATGTCGGTGTTGAAAGCTGAGCTGAGTGTTTACACTGACGTCCACACAATAGGAATGAGGAAAGAATGCCAGTTTCTCAAATGTCATTCTTATCTATATCATTGGATAGCTCCTATCACTCCGAGTATTTTCAACTCCACAAATACAGTAAGTACCGCAAATTAATAGTAACGTCAGTGGCGGTTTTAAAGTTAGTGTGTTTTTTTACGGGGGGGGGGCGATGGAAAACGGAACAACCGCACCTAACATAACTCTTATTTTGAATGTCACGATTCGGAGTAACTTTTTCTTCATATCATCAAGGCTCGCACTAATGTCCCTTGTTCTTGATATTCCATAAGCAGCGATGCTACTTGCTTCAATAAATCTATAAAATATTGGATGTGTTTACTCAATCTATTGATCACTTTATTACTATTTACTATTTACCTGTTTGTTGTTTGACTGTGCCTATGCGTTTATCTATATATTTTATTTGATACTTACATTATTATAGTTTTTATTTATTTATTCATTGTTATTATTAGGATTTTTTCGCATCCGACCTAGATATGGACCAAAAGGTCTCCTGTCGGCATGCTCCGCCTTTGTAATCCTTTCCCGTCCAATCAATGGGGCTAGCAGAAGCGGCCATGAAGGAGATCGTAAATTTCAGCCTTGTTTCGATCTTGTTTCAACTTTTTAGTCTTCGACGCTCCAACCCAAGCTTCAGTTGAATGTCTATCCTGGCCTCAGGTATACCGTCCTCTCACCTTTGGTTACGGGTCGCATGTCGTCATTACACTGAGATCAACCGCATTTTAGAACATAAGAACATAAGAATGAAGGGGACTGCAAGAGACCATAAGGCCTACACTAGGCAGCTCCGCATAAATGGCAGCAGCACTATCAACAAGAACCCTAACATATAATAGCAATACCGAAGTAACAGTAACATTAACAGGACCGTAAAAGCCTCCAGCAGCTTCTTCCCACACTACCAGCTGGTAATTTACCCAACTGCCGACAGTGTGTGGTAACCGTGACGTCAACATTACGGTTTGCTATTGTCCTGATAAAGGTTGTCATGTCACTGTATACCTACACTTAAACAGACTTTGTATACCTACACTTAAAGAGATTTCCAAAAGACTGGTTCCCCTACGTTTCCAGGAATCGCTTCGAAGTCGGGTCACTCGCGACAAGTGGCAAGACGAAAGATGCTGGCTGGCGTTACTAACGATGATTCATTTCAGGACAAAAGTGGGGAAATATCGTGAGGCCAGATCTCTAACCCAGGAACCTGATGCCAACATAAGACCTCAAGACCTTATCATTTAAGGAACGAAGAGAGGAAGGTTCAGGTGAAAGAGGATGAGGAGAGGGGAATTTAGGAGGGTAAAATACACACACACACACACACACACACACACACACACACACACACACACACACACACACACACAGAAGAGACCTGAAAAAGAACAGCTTCCCACATAGAGTGATAGATGTATGGAACAAATTGGATGAAGAAATAGTGTGTGCAAACACAATACAACAATTTAAGAACAAACTTGATCTTGCGAGATACAAAAACGGGTCACCACGAGCATAGCTCCCCTTCCCGTATAATACAGCTAGGTAAACACACACACACACAGAGGAGGGATAAAATAGGAGGGGGACTGCAATACTGACCGAAGTGAGGAAGATACAAGGCTAAGTTAGACTTGTTAGGACAGTGATGAGTGCAAGATCATAAAGAGAATGGTTTTTGATACCACCGAGTTCATTAGCTTTCTATCCCTATTGCCCATATATCGTTGAGAAGCGTGTGTTCCTAACAAGACCGACAAAGATCCCTGAACAGAATCGTACCTGTGAGGACGAGACTTTTTATTATAATTACTTTACAACTAGTAATTACAATTATAATTACTATACAACTAGTAAAAATGACTGGCCGTTTAAGTCCAAGTGTCTGTCCCCATTTATGTCTGATAAAAAAAAAAAAAAAAAGTAAACCCGGGACAGAAACGATGGAGCATCGCTGCACTCAACATCAGTCTCCGGGCATATATCCGGGCAGGCGCCCGACTCATCCCGACAGTTTAAACGTGAACAGGATATAATCAACAACCACGTTCAGCCTGCCCGTGACCTTGATATCTCTCTCCATTCTCTCTCTCTCTCTCTCTCTCTGTCTCTCTCTTTTTCAATGGGTTATTTTCAACATACAATCATGACTCAAGACCCACCTTTTCTTCATTAGTCATCTACGGCGGGTTTTTCCACGAAGGGAGGGTTGCCTATCCTACTACCATCGGTCAACAAGACTTATCGAAACCATTGATAACTTTAATGTACTAGGCACTCCATAACCAACGTGAATATACATACTAATACCTGCATCTATACCTACACATACAGTACATACATTTGCATATTACCCATCCATTCCAACACCGTTCCTTAATAGACCGAGTTCTGGCTTGCCGCCGGGCGATTTTATTCCCAAGGAACGATTGATGGTATCTGTCAATTATGTCCGCAAGCATCGACATATGCATCGTTATGAAGAAGCCCCAAGGAGAGTTGACCTCACAATGGACTACAACGACAAAGCATGGCAACTGGAAACCTTCGGACCATAACGAAATCTAAAGGGCCATTTACACGGTCAAACAGTTTGACAAACCCGGTTTGTCAGACAAGTGTTTGAAGTGATGTTTGACCGTGTGAATGGGGTATTTGGTCGTCAAACACGTTTGTCGAACGTGTTTGACAACCAAATACCCTATTCACACGGTCAAACATCACTTAAAACACTTCTTTGACAAACCGGGTTTGTCAAACCGTTTGGCCGTCTAAATGCCCCTCAATGAAAAATAAAAGAAACAAGAAAAGAAAAGAAAAATCATCTGCATCCACTTCCCACAAGGTCAGGGTTGTGTAGCCCCACAACGAAGACAGACGTCTTAACCCATCTAGGATGCTGACTGGAGGAGTCTAATCCTCGATCGGCTTACTATGACGCAAACCAAAGGTGGAGGAGGGAGGCAGATGGGGCGACCGAGTTGGTAGTGGTAGTGGTGGTGGTGGTAGTGGTGGACGGAGAAATGCAAAGGATGTGGAGGTGGAGGAGGAGGAATACGAGCGTGGAAGAGGCGAAGTTGACAGCAACACAATGAAACACGAGAGGGAGAATGTGGGAAACGCCCATCACGGTCGTGAATAGGAAATGGGCGCAGAAGTACGGGCTGATTCGTGTGCGACGGGGGGGTGGTGTTTGTGAGGGGGTGGTGGGCGCGAGGGGAAGGTGGGCGCGAGGGGGAGGTGGGTGTAAGGGGGTGGAGTGGGTGCGAGGGGGTGGAGTGGGTGCGAGGGGGTGGAGTGGGTGCGAGGGGGTGGAGTGGGTGCGAGGGGGTGGAGTGGGTGTGATGGGGGTGGAGTGGGTGTGATGGCGGTGGGTGTGAAGGGGCGGTGGGTGCGTAGGTTGAGGGAAGGGTGTTTCTTGCCCATGTTCTGAAGTAATGCAAACCCATTTTCGTTTGTCTAATTAATGTGGGAAAGATGAAAATCGGGAGTACAAGATTTCACACATATGGTGAGGTGCTTACGCCTGCACACGCTTAGCGGCCTAATCCTAGGGGCCCGAGATAGAGACTCTTGTTACTAAGGGAATAGGCAATAACTGGTTAACCAACAGAGATTAACGAATGGAATAGACGTAGCAACCATGTAGTGAGCGCAGAGCCAATCGACTGGTTTAAGGAAAGATTAGATAACTTCATGGATAGGGATGAAAGATGGTAAGGGACATGGAACTGTCTAGTGTAGGCCTTATGGTCTCTTGCAGTCTCCCCCATTCTTATGTTTTATGTTCTCATTCATGAATTTTCCTTATACAAGAGAAATAATCATAATATCGAGCGAGCACAGTTTGGTAAAAATATATCAATTAATCAGGACAAAAACATATTTGCACATTTAAATCCTTTGATTGTTTCAAGACTTTTGCCCACGACTGTACAACACAGCGCCAATCCTTTTCCTCCCAAGAGGACGACTTTACATATTTTGTTCTGGCTGACGTTCCACAGTTTCATTCAGCTGAAGGTCCGAGGCGAGTGGAAGGTGCCTCGAGCTGCTAAGGCTCCCTTCAGCCTTGTTTCAGCTGAATGAATCTAACTGCCCGGCGCTCGTCAGAACAAATCATATTGGAGGCGGGTCAGGTCGGGTCAGGTCATCTTACCTGGGCTTGGCCGTCGACCTAGGATGTCGTCCCGCCTTCCCACCGCCAACCTTGCATGCCGCCGCTTACCTGCAAGAAAAAGAGTAAACGTTGATGACCCGTGACCAATACCAATAAAGCAATTAATACTTGTACTACTATTACTACTAACAAAATAATATTACCATCACCACCACCACTACTATTACTAATAACAACAGCAATGTTAATAATACTTTGAGATAATAACAAGAGTAATTGTAATAATATCAATAAAAATAAATTATAACAACGGCAACAAATAATGAAATCAATACCATGAGTATCACATGAAAAAAACCTGTCACTGAATGGTTGCAGCAACCGGCAGGCGTTTTCATCATGAAGCTAAAGGGTGAGCGACACCCAGCTTACACGGGGTCTCGACCGATCGCGGGCCCGTTCCGCTCTGCGTCCACTTACCCCTCAGCGCCCTTATACATCAAAGAAGGAAAGACCCACTCCATAGGTATCTTAGATCTCATTAACAAAGTTGCATCCATCTGACCTACTTCCCTTTGTATGGGAAGTCGTCACCATTAATTCATTTCGACAATATGATGAATTAAAACACAAGGAAAAACCCGCTCCATAGGTATCTTAGATCTCAATGACAAAGTTGCATCCATCTGACCTACTTCCCTTTGTATGGGAAGTCGTCAGCATTAATTCATTTCGACAATATGATGAATTAAAACACATGATTAACTTAATAGATAAAGTTAATGCAATTATTAAACCCAACATAGAATACTCTCGTTTCCTACATCAGGCCTTTTATGCCCCCCACCTCCCCAATTTATCGACTTGAAAGCACAGAATTCTATCGAACTATATTAATCAAACAAATAATAAATAAACAAATACATAAATAAATATGTCTTCTTCAAGGCCTCATAACGGCGTATTTGACAGACATTTATTTTCTGAGTAAATCCTACAAGCTCTCAATCAACTAAATGAGTAAGTGTACGTGTGAGTGAGTGAGTGAGTGAGTGAGTGAGTGTGAGAGTGAGTGAGGAGGAGGAGGAGGAGGAGGAGGAGGAGGGGGAGGAGGAGGAGGAGGAGGGGGAGGAGGAGGAGGAGGGGGCAGTCTCCTATTGTGTGAATGATTGGTTGACAATGAGCAGTCTTGGTGCCACTATTACTAGCCTACACGGCGCCAACCCCTACTCGATGATGATGATGATGATGATGATGATGATGATGATGATGATGATGATGATGATGATAAACAACAAAAATATACACGATTCGAGACTAACTCAAGCCAATGCAAATTACATGAAAACTACTTGGCAGCAAAGGTAGATTGTATCTTTTAATTTATCTAGGTATGTGTTAACGCCCTTCCTTATCTAGAAGGAATGGCTAGATAGCCTTCCATCGCCTGAAGAAGAAACGTTGACCTGATATTTCTAGGAATTATGGAAAAAATATAGTTACCACTTGCGTGGCTGCTTCGTCTGAACAGGATCCTCACCGACCGAGACCCCACCCAAACCGAATCTGAGGTGTCTCATGTAACGTGTCACCACCGAAGACTTTTGTCACGCGACACAATTGGGGCGTGACACTCTCGATAGGGATCAGCGTTACTACAACAAACACTGGCCAAGGTAGTACCAGCAATCGATCCTCGAGTCAGTCGCTTCCGCTCTCGTTGGCGTCAGCAGAAGTCAATTTCACAAAAGATATCATCTCAACTAGGGGTATGCCGATTAATCGGCATCGGCGAGAATCGGCACTTTTTTGGTTAATCGGTATCGGTATCAGCGAAAATCTGTATTTTATTTATATATATATATATATATATATATATATATATATATATATATATATATATATATATATATATATATATGATTTGATTTGATTTGATTTGATTTGATTTGATTTGATTTTTTTTTTCTTATTTTATTTTATTTTTTCCCAGAATGGGATTCGTCATCGGCAATATTTTTCCGATGCCGATGCTTTTAGAACAAGAGCACAAGTCGGATTAAATCTTCGAGAAAATTATATTAATTTCTAATTATGCTTTTGTAAATCTTATATAAAATTAAACTAAAAATAATATACATATATTGAAATAGCAAAGTTTCTACAACAGAAATTAAGCGAGAGTAATATGGGAGTACATCGCCCGGGTGCCCATGGCCTCGGTCGATTTTACCCGCTTAGTCCACAGCAATTTATAGCCAAACGAATTGTTTATAAAGATTTTTTATGCATTTTGACAAGTAAATATATAGCAATACATCTTTATGCATTTTGGCTTAATAGTTCTCCGTAATTCAAAAATAAAATTTTTGTAAGTAGACTTTAAAGGCTTAAAATTCGCTAAATTAAAACATCTGGCTTCTTTATAAATAGTAGCACATGTATTTTATTAGCGTTTTTAAAGTTTATATTAACGTTTGTTTTATCTAATAAGAAATTGCTCATCAACAACATAGTAAAAAATATTTAAAAAATTTGCTCTATACATTTATATATTGTTTTAGTGATTATGTACTACTTGCTTATAGAATAAAACCGCTAATTAATCTTAAGTGATGCTGGTTAAAAAACAATTGTAAACAAGAATTCTAATAAAAAAGTAGATACGTAATAATTTTTTTAAAAAGTAGCCCAATCTGTCGTGTAAAAATCTACATATGATATAAAGCAAGTACAAAATCACAGTTCAATTACTTTATATTAAAACTGACATAACGTAATTATATAACATGGAACCGGCATCGGCATCGGCAACTAAGAGTGAATAGGACTCTGCATCGGTAATTAATGGTAAATAGAAATCGGCATCGGCAAAAAATGGAATCGGCATACCCCTACTCTCAACGGACGTGTCGAACACAAGACCAACATTCGAACATCCGAACACGCACGCACACACTCACGCAAGCACATATACAAACGCAAGCACACACACACACACACACACACACACACAGATAGCGGGGACGTGGATGGTAAAATTATCACGAATCACAACCAAATTTTCAAAGATAACACAGACACACACTGGTATATCGAAGTTGTACGACACAGATCAAATCCCTTAACATATAACTCTATATGTAGTGGACGCGAGCACGCGCACACCTTCCCACCAACCTACCCCGAATGATTGGAAACCCCGAAGTTATACGCGTATATCCTGTATATTAAGTTTCCGGTCTACACCTGTCTAGTACATTATACAACTATTTAATGAGCTATTTACATCCGAAATATTCGGCTCACAAATATAGTGCAGTTCGAGCCACACACTGTAACATGACATCCCACAGTCCGTAATCGATTCCACCAATGGATGGCAAACACATGACCAATCGAACGAAAGTACGCCAACTGTAAATTTAACGTAATCATTATGATTACCCACGTCTCCGCCCATAACTGATGCCACGCGCTACATAATACTGGTCCCAGTGATGACGCTTAGCAATAAACCGCAGCTGTGTGTATGTGTATGTGTGTGTGTGTGTGTGTGTGTGTGTGTGTGTGTGTGTGTGTGTGTGTGTGTGTGTGTGTGTGTGTGTGTGTGTGTGTGTGTGTGTGTGTGTGTGATCACTAGACGGCCCTAAAAGTTATAAATATCGTCGTACGTAAAACTTGTAACGAATGAATCATTCGTTGCATAAGTAAGGGGTAATTCATTTCAGATACGTTATCTCCGTGATTATACTTTCGGTGATTTATTATGAATTAATTACTGGTATCAACAGCGATATAACTCAGCTATTTATAAATACATATTTTACACACACACACATATATATACATATCTATATATATATATATATATATATATATATATACACACATACGTGTGTGTGTATGTGTGTGTGTGTGTGTGTGTGTGTGTGTGTGTGTGTGTGTGCGCTTTTACATATGCCATTTACATAGACATAACATTATAGCTGGTTGTTTCCCTGCAACAAAACTGGATCACTAATTTTATTGGCAGAAAATTTCCACAGAAGGGGAGAGAAAAGGAAGTGGGGATGAGTGGGGATGGAGGAGGGGGAGGGGCTTTAGAGGCCCTGGTTTCCAGGAGGCTTGGTTTCCAGGGTCCCTGGCTTGGGGGACCCCTTGGAAACGCCGCCCGTAACTACGTATCAGAAACATAGCCTGGAAGAAGTCCACAAGGCATAGAGAGGGAGGAGGTGGTTGGTTGGGTGGTGGTGGTGGTGGTGGTGGTGGTGGCGTTGGGGGTGGTGATGGAGTAGGGATGTTCACCTTCGCCATGGCTACGAAGTTCTCCTCTTCCGTCCACGGGCAATCGAAGACGTGGTGGAGCGGCACTCGACTCCACCGGTCCTTCCACCAGAACAAAATCTCCGAAGTCCGTCGACGAGGTCAACACTGGACACGTCAGGATATATTCCCCAGGAATATAGCGGATAGTGTCACTCATTCTAGCTGCCGTCTGACGATTTTATTCCGTGGGTAAATCCTTTTCCGCATCGAGTGTCAAAAAACTATCTTGGGCTGTCGCTGGGCGGTTTTATTTACTTGGTGTAGGGGGGGGGAACGAAACGAGAGGGTCAACTGCTTCCTTTGGAAGGTGGACCTCATGAATTTTGTTCTATTCTTCACGTTACCGTTCATCTGAGGGGCAGACCCTGGCGTGAGGAGAGAAAGAGTTTAAATCCAGTGCCAAGAACCAAGAGTAGAGAGTAGAGAGTAGAGAGTAGAGAGCCAAGAACCGAGAGCCGTGAACAAATACCCTGAAAGCTCCCGGGGGCACGCCCTGGACCGCCGGGAATGCGGCACTCAGGAACCGCAGCCGCAGTTACAACAGACTCAAAAGCTTGCTTTATTCGCCGCATTCTCTCCGTGCAGCAGGCTGCTGCGGCTGCTGCGGCTGGCGGGGGCGCTGCCAGCAAGGGGGCCTTGTTGGCGCCGCCGCCGCCGCCGCCGTCGTCAGGCCTCGGGCATACCAAGGAAACATCGTCCCTAAAGACGTTGCTCAGCCGCCCGTTCTGGCTGTCGCCACGCGATTTCATTCAGCCGTAGGAAGTCTTCAGGTGTATGTCTGCCGTCAGGCTATTTTATTCAGTTTGGAGGAAGGCAAAAGCACGGGAAGTAAAAAGACTAAATACTCGATTACCATCACGTCTGTCTAGTCCAGTGGTTCCCAAACTGTGGGTAAATTACCCCATGGGGGGGGGGGAGGAGGTAACAAATTTTCGGGGGGTAATGGAGGGGTGACAAAAAATAAAAAATAAAATAAAATAAAATAAAGAAAACACTGCGGTACCTGGGATTAGGATTAAGGTTAACTTAGTACGTATAATTGTAAAACTGAAAATGTTTGGGAACAATTCTTGAGACATGTATATCACGACAACCATGAGTCAAGCAATAAAACTGAGGATTCGGGTTTATATAAAAACTATACTATTTTTACTCCTACTATTACTACTACTATTAATAATCATACTACTGATACTACACGACGGTAAGAACAATCATACCAAGAAAAACACGACGAGAGTAATTTCAGTAGTCCGACGCATCTCATCTACTTCTGAACGACAAAATAAAATTTCACCAATTTCCACCCCGCACAGATGGTTCCCGTGTCGAGCGAGATGGACCAAGACATTGAGAATCCCCCAGAAAAAAAGACGATGCAGGGATTAGCATAACTCAGTTAAAAACAACGTCTACATTCCCGCATCCAGGGTCGCACTCCACCCTCGAACAGAGAGCGAGAACGTCACAATAATTCTCTCGGTGCTTGCGTTCCAACAACACCCGGGGACATAACATACTTCACCCGGGGGAGAGGTGGATGTCAAAGAACAGGGCTATAACCACCTTTGCCAAACGAGCACACGTCCCTGTCCCCGTTCCTCCCGCGTCTGAAGCGAAAAGCTTCATCTTCACGACTCCACTTCAGCGCAAGTGCCTGTGCTCCATCTGCACCACTTCCCATGTGGCCAAACACGATTTATCCACTTGTTCTTATCCAGGAAAGGAAGACTTTTGCCACAAACCTAAAGCAGGCTTAAGCACAACTATGATTAAAAATGCGTAACCGGCATCGTACCCCGACTTCCATCATCTACGAGGACAATAAGAGATTTCACGCCTTCATGGTCCACTGCAGAAGCACCGTTCTATAACCACGAGGGACGATACAGCCTCTGTACATCACCAAGGGACTGCTGATAACGTATCTATCATGAAATGCAGTCAAGAAAGAGACTCCTCTGACATTCAAGAGTGTCATATTTTAGGGCAAAGATATACTTTTGACAAACAAAAGATCTGCTTTGACTGACTTTGTCGAAAAAAAAGTTCGATCATGAAGAGGAAGAGGGAGGAAGAAGGAGGAGGAGGAGGAGGAGGAGGAGGAAGAATTTGTAGTACGTAGAGAGGTAATGAATGGGCACATAACACCCCCTTTTTATGGTTTGAGGCCAACAGTGCTATGGGGCGGAATCCCCCAAACAGTCACTCCATCAGAACGCGACACCAGTACTGAACTTCACTTCGCTCTTAATACTTTTCTGGGTACACACACCGAAAAATATCCACCAAGGTCTGGTTGGCACGTAAGGGGTTGTATGTAAACAAACCCAAGCTCAATTCTAAACGAAACCGCACTAATTTTTCTCCAAAGGAAGATGAACTTGACGATGTCACCGTATAAGACGCACTTGCTACATCGACTTTCCACACGTATAGGACACACTGCACCGCATCCACGGGCTTCCATGGAACTTAATTAACATCCACCACTGTCCCTAATGTGAGAACACGGACTAACCGGTGGTGGTTCCTGCTGTACACGACGCGATAAGGTTATCTCGAGATAAAACGCTCTGCAATCACTCAAATCATCAACAAGCGTTGCTTATCACTTTTTTCATTTAACTTTCTTGACCTGACTGTGTTTGCCCGAACTCGCTCGGAATGACGCCGGGTCGGTTTTATTCACACAAGGGAGGTGGGGGGCGCCCTCAGAGGGGGGGGGGGGCCGAGACTATCTATGAACCCTCCGCTTCCCAAGGGTAGCCAAGGAAATGAATAAAACGGTTCGACATTACCCTTACATACGAGAAACAGTGACATGCGGTATGGAAAGGGCTAATCAGAGGTTGATATCTGTGGAACCAACATGATTTCTGATAACCATTTTATTCCTAAAATATCTTACATTCATTATATATATATTTTTGTTCTTATTTATTTCCAACCAGGGACCAGGGACGGTCACCTACAAGTGCTTGTCCTGCGAAACGTAGGACGTAGAATCATCGCATCTCATCTCCCCGTCCCCCGTCTCACAAAACCCGTCAACGCCTTCACCTTCATTTGGAGGTGGAGCGGCCCCCTACCCCACGGGACCGGGACTTGGTCTCCGGACCGGGACCCTGCAGTCTCCATCATCCTGGACTCCATTTCCTCCTTTTCAACTCCTGCACTCCAATGAGCAAGAACTGGTCCCGCACGACACAACACAGACAACTCAAAATTTTCCGCATCGAAATGAAGACCCGGGGATCGCTGCCAAATGCTGCGAGGATGCGGGTTTCTAGTCTGTGAACCTTGAAGCAATAATTATCATAATTATCATTACTACTACTACTACTACTATTAGTAGTAGTGGTAGTAGCATTATTATTATCATCATTGTTATTCTTACTCTATTATTATTACTACTTTATTATTATTATTATTACTACAAATTTTTGCCCAATTCCATTTTCCAGACCCCTTGTGTAATCATTAGATTTAAAGCATTTGGACTGCTTATAATTAGGTCTACTTTCAACCTTTTTCTTTTTCTATCCCTCCTTATCACACATAAGAACAAAAAAAAAGTAGAATTCTAATGGGCACGCCTCTGCTCCAGTGGAATGTATGATTCATCACTGTACGTATGCCTTGGAATGTTTCCCACATCTGATGCACGCACACACATACACATACACACACACACACACACACACACACACACACACACACACACACGCACATACGTTTCCCGCATAATCTCGACAACCCGTCTCTGAGCCTGAAATCTTATCAAAGGTCGTTAAAACATATTTCAGGTTTTTGTTGTGTAAACCTAGTTAAATGTGATGACTTTATACTACATAGTTTTTACTCTATTCCACTTGTTATGCTTGTGCGCCTCACGGTACGTACGTCTATAGTGTGTCTGTGTATTTTTTTACACACTTTAACGTGACTCTTTGTGTTCCGCTGTCGTCAAATGAATATTTACAAAAACGATGACCTCTCACTATCAGTAGGTCACGATTTAACTGGGATGGAAAACTCTCGATGCAATAGCTTATCGCCTGATAACATTTTCTCATATGCAACATTCTCCGACATTCTTCCTTGCAACAACATGCATGTTTAAATTAAACCGTTGAATTATTGTAAGCATATTCCTTTTTCCCTTAATGATTTAAAAAGAATCCTAGATTTCGAGTTTTTAGTTTGTAAATCCTGAGATACCTTCGGCTGCAGATGCCTAATGCCTTTCACCATAAAGGCGCAGATCAAATGAATTCTCCAAATCACGACCGAAAACCTCAGCCACGTTCGAGATGTTTTCGCTCACCCTATTTGGTTTTATTCAGCCAAGGGTGGTTTGGATTTTAAAAAGAATCCGAGTATCTAAAATATATATATATATATATATATATATATATATATATATATATATATATAGAGAGAGAGAGAGAGAGAGAGAGAGAGAGTGGGAGAGATGTGAGTGTGGGTGGGAGAAAGATGGGAGGAGAGAGAGAGAGAGAGAGAGAGAGAGAGAGAGAGAGAGAGAGAGAGAGAGAGAGAGAGAGAGAGAGAGAGAGAGAGAGCGCGACTGGCAACCCCAGTACTTCCCCGTAACTGGACTCAATGTCGGTGTGAACATAATCATTAGTGACACATTGTTCTGGGAAACGTAGTGAAAGTCAGATGGATAACAAAACAACGTGAGAAAGGAAAAAGGAGAAAACCGAGAGGAAAATGACGGGACAACCGAAGGAAGGAAAGATGGATGGAGTAGATAATGATAAACGGCGACCCCCCCCCCAAAAAAAAAAATGGAAGTAGGATGTCAAGGCGCTATCTCATTGTTCTATTTTTCCTCCGACTGCTGGAGGAAACTGATATGCCGGAGGAAAATAATATTCCCCCCCAACATATCAAACGACATTATACGTAAATTGTTGAGAAAACAAAACAGTCTGACGTAGTGATTTTACGGCGGAAAAAGTTCTGGGGGTCGGCGGAAAAATAGCCCAGTATGATAAGGCCTCCTTCAGGGCAGATGGAGATAGGAGAGACGAAGGGAAAGCGGACGTGTAGGTGGGTAAGAGGGTACATGGGTAGAAGGGAAGGAGGAACAGAAGGAAGGAAGGAAGGAAGTAGAGAAGGATAGAAGGAAAGAAGAGAAGGGAAGGAGGAACACAAGGAAGGAAGGAAGGAAGGGAGAAAGGAAAGAAGGAAGGATAGAAGGAAAGAAGGAAGGATAGAAGGAAGAAAGGAAGGAGAGAAGGATAGAAGAAAGGGGTTGGGATGGAATATTGGAAGTTAAGGAGACGAGATAGATGAGTAGCAAGGAAAGACGAAAGGAAGATGAGATGGAAGTAGGAAAGGACGCAGGAAGGTTAGAATGGTAAAGGAAAGAAGAAAGGTAAGGATGACAGAGGTGGGTGGGGTGGGAAGGAGAGGAGACCGAGAGGTGGGAAGGAGAAGAGACGATACAGAGGAACGGTGGGAACCTTACGTGGAAGAAGCGAAAGAGGAAGAGGAAGAAGAGGAGTAGGAAAAGAAGGAGGAAGAGGAGGTGGAGGAGTAGGAAGAGAGGAAGGAAGAGGAGGAGGAAGAGGAGGTGGAGGAGGAGGAAGAGGAGGTGGAGGAGTAGGAAGAGAAGGAGGAAGAGGAGGAGGAAGAGGAGGTGGAGGAGTAGGAAGAGGAGGAGGAAGAGGAGATTGAGGAACCGCCGTGACAACCAGCGTGGGGCCAGGAAGTATCAGGAATCTAGGACGATGATTTGAGGGTTAGTTGACCCATTAGGTGGAAGCTACAGCCAACCCCAACGCCCCTCCCCCCGCCAGCTGTCAAGACACAAAAGAGGCTTTTTTACTCATTTGAGAGACGGGAGGGGAGTAATTCTTTACAATTCGTTTGTTCTCACTCAAAAATACGGCACCACTGAGCCGTCAGTGATTCACGACCTTCTTCACTCTATTCCCATCTTCATGATTACTCAACGTTTGTGTGGTTCCTCATAACTTTTTCTTCCAAATCCCACTAAAAACAAATAAAAATAGAAATAAATAAATAAATAAAATAAATAAATAAAAACCTTGATGAAGCGTAAATCTTTGCTTTATTACAAAATTGACAGTTTTAGTTGTCTTACAGTTGATAGCTGTTTGTGATATTCTTAACTTTTATTCATAGACTACATTATGTAGAAATGTATAATTTGTAACAGCAAGCCATGACCCTCAGGTCCACTGCCTTATGTAGTCCTTCAAGCCTTGCTTTAGCTGAATAATATCCCCTGGCGACTGCTGAAATGGATTCTGATCGGGGACTGTTTACAAGTGTGAAGCGAAGGGGAGATGGAGAATGCGGAGGCGGCAAAGGACGGAATGGAGGAAGGAGGAGAGAGGAGGAGAGAGGAGGAGAGAGGAGAGAGGAGGAGGTTGGGGAGGGGAAGACAAAAGTCGAAGCTAAGAGAGACTGAATACAAGATCAAAAGGGGAGATAAAACTGGCTATTGAAACAAACAGAAAAACTCCCTCTACAATGGCTGGGTGACAGAACTGAGGCATTCTTGTGCTGATGACCTCAAGCTCTAGAATACAAAAGGCGACAAAGAGCGCATCGATCTTGCTCAGAACAACGCCAACACATTTATACACTAATGCAGATGAGGGACGGGAGGTCCCTAGCCTGCACGGGGGTTCAGTAAACCGTGACCCCGTTCAAGCTGGGGGGTATTGACCCTTCCACTACTACCTAAAGGGAGTGTTCAACCTTAAACGTCAACTGCAGGACCCTCTGTCTATCCTCTAGGGAAAGTGACAACCTCTGTACCTCATCACGTTGGCTTCATCCTATTTGGTAAGGTTTCTCTGCCGTTGACATGTGCATCATTCTAAACTCCGCCATGTGATTTTATTCATCCGAAGGAAAATCCCCTGGGCAGCCTAATGCAAAAGGTGATGCAGAACCAACCCTATCAAACTTGTCACACACTTTGGGAATCAAGGTCTCAGATGCATACTATAATTGCCAGACATTTCACTCACACACACACACACACACACATACACACACACACACACACACACACAGTTGGTAGAGGACTGAACTACTACCATGGTGGTGCCCGCAGTACTTGGCTCGAATCCTGCCCAGGGCCGAAATTATTTCGGTACCGCTGCGCTTCGGGTCGTTACTCTGACACTCGTGGGCGGGGAGTTGGGTGTGTGTTAAGGTCATAGCATTACCCATAGATCGGACCTATGAGCTCTGAGCTCTCTTCCAGGAAGGAAATAGCTGTCGATCACGAGTCCAACACGTGATCCAAAGACCAAGTGAATACACACACGCACACAATCTTCCCAAATAGGACAATGGAAGGGCGGGACAGAATACAACCGGAAGTAACAGCGGCCAAACCATAAAACATTTCTAAGAGTTGTGATGAAAAGAAAGTAGGAAGTTAATAGCAAGTAAAAGATAAACAAGGAGAGGAGAGCAGATGGAGCATGAACACGTTGACCCAACCACGCACAACCTTGCAAGGGGGCAATGGTACCCTGAGCATTCGCAGGGATTAACTGATCAATGAATAGAATCTGAAATTGTAAACAAGAGAGACGGGATGCAAAGAATTATACTTCGTCTTGTAAAAATCACTTATACAAAACTCTCTTTCACACACATGATGAGAAACACAGAGACAGAGAGAGAGAGAGAGAGAGAGAGAGAGAGAGAGAGAGAGAGAGAGAGAGAGAGAGAGAGAGAGATAATAAGTACAACCACCCTCTCAGCCCCACCCACTCCCAGCCCTCTGGCTTACAATGAGAATAAAATCACATGAAAATTGAGAATATCCTGTCTATGCAGTTTCCGGTGTTGGCCGTTAGGTTACAAAGGCACTAAGTGCGATCTGCGCCCACAGCATACGAGAGTTTAAAAAGAATTACACGTCGTTAAAAGGATATCCGTCCCAGAGGAAAAATATCCCGATTAGAAACACACACACACTCCTTTCTCTCTCTCTCTCTCTTTCTCTCTCTCACACAAACACAATTATACATATATATATATATATATATATATATATATATATATATATATTGACCATTTTATTAACAACGTATTATATAATTTAAAATTATATTTGACCCAATGGGTCACAAGTGGTCTAGTATATATATATATATATATATATATATATATATATATATAATTTCTCTAAAAAGGGTGGCTAAATAAAATGTTGATCTTATTTGATTATTGAATCCTATCATGCAAGTAAAAACAAACCCATTATGAAAGATAAAAACTAAAAATAATCTCATTTAACCGCACCGAACCTAGAATGCACCATTGCATACCAACACGCTTTAAACAAATCAACTCAAGACAAAATGAAAAAATAAATAAACAAAAATAATAATAGTAATAATAATAATAATAATAATAATAATAATAATAGTAACAATAACAGTAATAATAATAATAATAATAATAATAACAGAATAGAAATAAAGAAACAAATAAAAACGATATCTGAAGGTCGTCTCCTAGGATCCTGCAAATACTCTTCCGCCATGTTTCCTTCATAGGACATACATGTGACGTCAAAGATGACAAAAGAAGTAAAATCACATTTGCTTAATGCCTCCATTACCTTGAAAAGAATGGCGAAAAATACCAAATACAGGAAGTTACGAACAGATTTTAAAT
>NC_134787.1:3935619-3965619 GCF_046742065.1 Oratosquilla oratoria | reverse complement strand
TACACATCAAGACATTACTATATGGCCAAACACTCCACAAACAGTTGCGAGGCAGTTCAATATCATGTGAGTTGACTCGGAATCAATGTTTCTTAGACAAAGTATCTTAGAAAATGTATCTTGGTGTGCATGGGATATTACACATCAAAGATATGTTGTCCAATCCAACATATGGCAGCATGGCACCATTTCTTTTATTTAAATATTTTTTATTTATCTATTTATTTTTAACAACAGCCAGACCCCCATGGCGCGTTGCTAATGAGACTACAGAGGCCTTGATACAGTCGCCACCACTTAGCCGGGGTCAAAGAGCAAAGATGATGACTTTGATTGCATTCTGGAACAAGCTCCTTCAACATCCAGAGAAGGTTTTGAAATGTCGAGGGGCGATCCCCTTAGAAGCAGAAAAGGAATTATATACAGAAACGCTGGGACAATAAGTGTATTCTTAGCCTATCTTCGTTTACCCTTCCCCACTTACCACTCTCTCATATACATATATACATACATATATATATATATATATATATATATATATAAATACGTATATATTTATACATACATATACACTGAATGGTTCCCAGTGATCAATTAATTTTTTTTTTTCAACCACAAATCACTTTTAATTCCATGACATCGTAGTCGAGACTGAAGAATCGCTCGATGGAGGCATCCGTTTGAAATTGAAACGTGGACGAGCCGTCCACGTTTCAATTTCCAACGGATGCCTCCATCGAGCGATTCTTCAGTCTCGACTGCGATGGCATGGAATTAAAAGTGATTTGTGGTTGGAAAAAAAAATATATATATATATATATATATATATATATATATATATATATATATATATATATATATCAGCTGCCAGAATGCTGGGATTAACCCTTTGATCCTGATGACGACCTCCCCGGATCTTGGTCTGTCTCGCGACAGACGATTCTATTCGTCTGGCGAGGCAGACGGGTCAAGACGAGATTCGCCTCTCGATTGAATGAAATTATTTGAAAAAAGAAAAAAAAATCTTCCTCTCCAGTGAATAAAATTGAGAGGCGTCTGCAAGAACAGACCATACTCTCGGATCGAAGGTACGGCAATTCGGTCACCGTCCTTTCGACCCGTCCATCTTGTGCCATCCATTCCGTCCTAGATGGAGTCAAACAGTTTCATGTAGCTCCTGGCTTGCGAGGTGTCAACTGCCTGCTCGCATATCCTCACCCTGACCCAATGTCGCAACCGGTGACGTCACCTTAAGTTATCCCTTTGCACCGGTGACGCACTGATGATATCTTTCAGAAGGCCTATTCCATGTGACGGGAGCAGGAGGTGCAAGGGAGAAGGGAGGGGCAGCAGGGCAAAGGGGAAGGGAGGGAGAGCAGGAAGGGCAAGGGGAAGGGAGGGGCAGCAGGAGGGGCAAGGGGAAGGGAGGGGCAAGGGGAAGGGAGGGGCAAGGGGAAGGGAGGGACAGAAAGAAAGGCAAGGGGGAGGGATGAGGAGTATGAAGGGCAAGAGGAAAGGGGGAGAGGAGGCGAAGGGGAGGATGAGGGAGAGGAGGGGGAGGAGGAAGAATAAGGGAAGGGGGGGAAAGGAAGGTGAGGTGGAGGAGGAAGGAGAGGGGTGAAAGGTGAGTGGGAGAAGAAAGGAGAGAGGGAGGGGGAAGGGGAGGGAGAGGAAGAAGAGGAAGGGAAAGGTGAGGAGGATGTGGAGGGGGGGTAGGAGGAAGGTGTGGGAGAGGAGGAAGAGGAGGGGGAGGAGGAAGGTGTGGAAGAGGAGGAAGGGGAGGGGGGGAGGCCACACTCGAGACGCAATTGGTCTCAACAGACGGGGGCTTCCAATCAGACCCCGAGTCTTATTTCCACCTGAATGAAACCGCCGCCAGGCGATACTGTGTTGTTAGCAATAAAAAATCCCCCGCCGCCGTTTGAGGGCCATAGACATCCACTTATCAAATCTTGGAAACATAATATATATATATACATATATATATACATGATTTCAAGAAGTCTACAGCGACAATGGCGTTGTTGAGCTTATATTGAAGCTTTAATTTGTCGCTGTAGACTTCTTGAAATCATGTATACAACATGGCCTCCTACCATATATATATATATACATATATATATATACATATATATATATATATATACATATATATATATATATACACACATATATATATACATACATATAATATAAATATACACACGTACATATATATATATATATATATATATATATATATATATATATATATATATATATATATATGGGTTAAACGGATTTCCCAGTGGCCAGGCGATTAAATTCTGTTGTGAAGGGTGTGAACGCCAGCTGAACAGTCACCCGGCAAGGACAGGTGCTGCAAGAACTACCCAATTAACCCAGCCTTCTCACGTGGCTCAAATGAGCTCCCAAGTCAGCCAGCCAGCTAGCTAGCTAGCTAGTTGGTTGGCAGGCTGGCTAGCTAGCCAACCTGGCCATCACGACCTCCCGGGCTGGCAGATGGCAACGCCCGCCGACAGCTGGTGGACGTGAACGAAGGATAATACGTCACCAGTTGGTCCGAGTGGTAGACACAATGGGCTCAAGGGTTAATCAGACACAATCCACCACCGTCACCACCTGCAACAGTCCACTGCTAGACAAAGACCTCTCCCAACTCATCATCACAAATTTATTCAGGAGCTAATGAGAAAACGTCACATATGAGCAATCGTGTCTAGCAATGTCCCATTTTTTTAAGATTCTGATGAATACACATCCAAACTCTCTCTCTCTCTCTCTTTCCAACAATTCCCAAGACCACTGCTGAACACATGCTTCCCCCAACATATTTCACGACTCACAAACGTCAACAAACTTTACCACGGCACTCTTGCACACTTCTCCATCTCGTCTGTCCATGCTCTATCTTCCTAGGTCCAGTCATGGGTTTGAATTAATGTCTAGCCAAGCGCCTGGGCCAAATCTAAACGAAATAATTTTTTCCGCCTGATCCGACCTTGACCGCGGTATGCTGCTACCAGGCACAATCCTTCCGGTACATCCTCCACATGGGCCTCTCCTATTGGTTAAGTACTTAGCCAATAGGAGATGCCTCTGTTCAGAAAGGGGCCTCTCCTATTGGTTAAGTACTTAGCCAATAGGAGATGCCTCTGTTCAGAAAGGGGTCTCGATCAAGCCCAACCCCTCATCATAATCAAGCCCGCCTACCCCTACATAAGAATGGAGGAGACTGCGAGAGACCATACGGCCTACACTAAACAGTCCCATGCGCCTTACCACCTGTCAGTCCTATCCATAGGCACTTCATCTTCTCTTCAAACAACCAATTATTTCAGCGCTCAGTACATGATTACTAATTCTATTTCGTTCAATTACCCCATTTCACTGTTATTCCGGATACCGTCGAGCGATTTTATTCAGCCAAGAGAGACCACCGATTCAGCTGGAGGAGGGTTTTTGTGCTCTGCATGTCATCTCAATAAATCCTTTCACTACGATAAATCACTACACGCATTCTATTCTGATCATACAGGCGATTCTATTCAGCTTAGGGGAGGAATGTTACAGGTTACTGTTCAGAGACAACCGTGGAGATTGGTGTCAGCGCGTGAGTGAAGCACACTTCCTCATAATGATAATGATGACGATTACGACGATGGTGATGATGATGATAATGGTGATGATGATGGTGGTGGTGGTTACGACGACAATGATGACGACAATAATGATGATTGTGACGATAATGATAGTGACGATGACAATAATGACGATTGTGACGATAATGATAGTGACGATGACAATAATGACGATTGTGACGATAATGATAGTGATGATGACAATGACGACGTTCATGATTATGCTGACGCCGACGATGAGCATGATGATGGGAAGACCTCGTGTTGAAGAGATTAAAACCAACAAGGCACTTGGTGGCCTTGCACGTAACACCGTGTTGGAACGCTGAAAGGCGCACCTGGTAATATTTCATAATACATCCGTCAAAGCTTTAGCAGGTTGTTAACGAGGTGAAATAATCGCTGTTCCCAAAATAGTATACTGAGCCACATTTGGTTCAACGTATAAAAAAGATTAAATACATAAATAAATGAATAAATGTTACTAACGTAATAGCAATAATGATAGTAACAACAATAATAATATCAATAATAATAACAACAATATTAACAATAATAATATTAGTAGATAATAATAATTACTGTAATAAAGTAATAATATAAATAATAATTACAGTAACGCTTAATACTAATTACACATCCATAACAAAGCGACCTTTTCCCACTTACGAATGGGGACTGGCCAATACAGTAAAAGAAAAACACGCTTCGACCGGTCTCCGAAATTAAACACAAAAATCCTGATCAAATCCTTCCACCGAATTGTTTCAAACAAAGCACCCCCCCCTTCGCCCCCTCCCCCGTCGAAACGAGGTCACTAACGAAGGCAAGTTACACTTTAGTTCGCCTCATAAAACTAGAGGTTCGGCGCATCAACTAAAGCCAGTGTCATCGGCTTGCGCACGTCACGCTGGCAAATAATCTGCCAGAACTATTTATACACATCGCAGCAGCATCTTGTGCTGATCTCTGAAACCAGGGCACATAACCAGGGCTCAAAGCTATACAACGAAACGGATGTCAGGCTTTACACTGTTCTGGTGTTTGTGTGCATGTATATGTATTTATGTATGTGTGTATATATATACATCTATGGTACATAAATTACAATTGTGTGTGTATAGATATATATATATATATATATATATATATATATATATATATATATATATATATCTTGATAGCGTACTTGGTAAGTTACTACGACACTTGTCATGTGAATGCTGAATTCGAGTCTTCGACAGTACCCCATTTCAATTTCTGCATATGGCCTCCATTGGGTCTCCCGATGTTGATGGCTTAGAATTAAAGTGCATTGTGGTTGTTAAAATGTATATATACATATATATATAATATATATATATATATATATATATACACACACACACACACACACACACACACACATATACATAGGCGGGGGCAGGTGGAGTCCAGTGGATTTTGCCGCCGAAAAAGCCACGTTCTTAATCTGTTCTGCCGCCAACCGAGAAAAAGCACCGTGCTAATGACATGTCCCGTCTTAAAAAGCCCCGCGACTTATATAACTCTTCCTCGCTGCCTGCCAGCGTACACACACGTGTACGCGCGCGCACGCACGTACACACACACGCACACACACATATACTACATGCCATCCCTGTGACAAACAGGAAGAAGAAGAAGAGGAAGAGGAGGAAGAAGAGGAAAAAGAAGTTGAAGAAGAAGAAGAAGAAGAAGAGACAGACACACACACACACACACACACAGACAGAGAGAGAGAGAAAGAGAGAAAGAGAGAAAGAAGAGAGAGAGAGAGAAAGAGAGAAAGAGAGAGAGAGAGAATGAATGGGTAAATGGAATTTGGTGGCGAGGGAAGACCGGTCCTTCGCATTCCCCATCAAGACGCCCGAGGCCAACTGATGCTCATAACATTTCTACCTCAAAGGACGTAAACACGACTCCAATACCGACGGCGCTACAAACAAAATACATATATATATATATATACCACTAATACACAGGTTGTAACGTCCCCCAGGGGATAGAGCGGTGGTCCTGCAGTGAGTTTTTTTTTTTCCAGCTAACACAACAATTCCATCCACACTAGGGCTACGTTCTTATTCAGTAACGGACCAGACACGATGAAATCCTGAACTACTAGATTGTCTTCAAATAAGCAAAGTATGTAAACTTTGTCTAAATATCCGAATGGGTTCTAAAGAAGTTACATATAAAATGAAATATAATTTAGAGAGAGCTGCTGAGGGTTTTTATGCATCCATTACATCTACAGAAACTGAAAACAAATTAAATTAAAACATCTTCACAATGAATACAAACAGAATGGGGAAACAATGGGGAGTAGTATGTGACGGTATTGTTTAATTCAGCAAATTAATTTATTTATTTATTAAAAAATTAAAAAGGGTGTTGGGGTTGGGGTGTTCAACTGAACACCCCTCCCCATTTACCTCCTTCCCTCCATATCTCTCTCCCCCTCGTACTCCACAATTGTTATGGCCAATGAGGCCTACTATCGGCATCCTATACATATATTCGAAAACCTTAGTCTTGATCCAGTTGTGTGTTCCGGTTTGGAGGATCAAGAAGTTGGAATAGTTATTATTATCATTTTCTATTTACCTGTTTGTTTATTATTTAACTATACCTATGCATTTATTTATGTATTTTGTTATTTACATTATTATAGTTATTTATTCATTTATTATTATTATGATTTTTTTTTCGCATCCGACCTAGATATGGACCAAAAGATCTCCTGTCGGTATACTCAGCTTTTGTAATCCTTTGTAATCTTTTGTAAGAGCAATCCAGGTGAGAGCAGCACTCCCGTTCCACGTTCTCACCCTCTGTGAGGCCGGGCCCACGCTAAGCCTCGTGCAGCGCTGCATGAGGCAGCTGGCAGCGTTGAACGCAGCGCCGAGAGTCCACACTGTCAGTGCTGACAGAGTGTGTGGACACTCTATCAGCACTGCCACAGTGTCAGTGCTGACAGGGAGTGTGGACACTCGGCGCTGCTCCCAACACTGCCAACTGCATGCAGCGCTGCACGAGGCTCAGCGTGGCCCCGGCTTTAATCAACAGGTGTTTAAAGAAACGAGGGAGGAAAAGAGAAAATGTAGGATAAACACTTTGCGAACAAGCAAACAGAGATGTTTCATATCAAACATCATCATGGCAGTTACACCACTCGTAGAGAACACAATTTTGATATCATTTTGAATCTTTAAGATGTTTACTTTCTGGCACTACTGTTTGCAAAATCAATCAAAAAGGAAACGCACACCAAGTGAACAGATGTAGGCCGACATGCATTCCTCATTCGTGGGGCGACGGGCAAAATCGTCACCCAACTGACGTCCGGGCCTCACAGCGCGATGACGGCCACATACGTCTATCATCGGTATGTGAAACAGACTCTCTCCCTTCCGTACACAGTGGCACTTTTCCTTCTATTCCCTCTGCCGCCAGGCTATTTCATTCCGCACTGTGTATGTGATTTCTTCTATAGCGAAGTGTAAAAATGGATGAAATATTAAATAAATTGTATTTCCATAAGAGTGACCTCTCCATTCTGTTCCGTCATACAATCTAGTTAATTACAAAATTCGATCATTGTTGCGTCATCTATGTGGCCAGCTGTTTGTAGTGTGTATGTATATACATACATACATACATATATATATATATATATATATATATATATATATATATTTATATGCAAAGTAGACCACTTGGAAAAGAAACTAACGAAGCAGAGCGCTTTCGTATATTACATCTTCAGTGCACTGAAGATGTAATATACGAAAGCGCTCTGCTTCGTTAGTTTCTTTTTCCAAGTGGTCTACTTTGCATAAGTGAACACACGTACCCGTGTTCTTATAAGCATATTATATATATATATATATATATATATATATATATATATATATATATATATATATATACCAGCAAGGCCGGGGGTTCTTTTAGGCCTTCCTTACTGTATGTCAATAAATACCACACCTCCCCCTCCCCCTCCGCCCTCGCCACTCCCTGAGTATCTCCTCAAGAACCTCCACCTCCAAAACTAAGACTCCGTGACTCTGCTTCTACGTCGTTCGTTCCGTACGTCCGCCGGCCGAAGACGTCTACTTTTTACGTCATTTTCTGTGACGTCAACATTCCAGTTACACCTGTTTTTTTGGGAGTTCATTCTATTTAATGGAGCTTTTTTTGTCAGTTTTTCTACTGCCAATTCATTTCTACACCATCCCGTCTCCTCCGAGATTAAACGTCATTTCACATGTGGGATGACGTCACACATACGTCATAAAATGTTCTTCGCCCTCGATCTGGCTTTCAAGACGCAGTTTGGATCTTAGTACACTCGGGCATTCCATTTTGGTAAATCCATGTCGCCAGCAATCATGATCCAATCGTCAACACCACAGCTGAGATCCATCCCTTTGCGTTTGTCACATTGTGTGTCTCACCATGGTCTTGGATCACGTGTTGGACTCGTGATCGACAACTATTTCCCTCCCGGAAGAGAGCTCATATATGACCGATCTATAGGTAATGCTGTGACCTTACACGTACACACATACCCCCCCCCCGCCCACGAAACTTAAGAGTACCGACTCGCAGTGCAGTCATACTGAAATTATTTCACCCCTGGACGAGATTCGAACCCGGACCGCTGTAGTGGCGTCTGCGAACGCTATCACTGCGCCACCGTGTGTATGTGTGTGTGTGTGTGTGTGTGTGTGTGTGTGTGTGTGTGTGTATGTATATGTATGTGTGTGTGTGTGTGTGTGTGTGTATGTGTGTGTGTGTGTGTAAACATGCACACACACCACATGCCACGGTACTAAAGAAGTCACTGTCCGTACACATCGTTTCTTGTTCCGGCCGGTCCACGTGACGCCACGTGACGCAACGCGACGCAACGTTAATGGCACCCGGCGGTACGTCACATCGCCAAGGGGCGTCCGTCCGTCCCCATTCAAGTCAAGACTGTGGGTGTGACGCAAGCGGTACGAAGTCAAGGCCCTTGGCACGGCTACCCGGAACACTCACCCAGCGGCGGAGGCGGCGGCGGCGGAGGCGACGAGGGGCGCGCGCGCGGGCGGAGAGGGAGCGCGCGCGGGCGGAGAGGGCACGCGCGCCGGTGGCCGAGAAGTCAATCCAATCATTTGGTGATCCATCGGCCGTTATACACCACCCGTCATTCGTCAACGTCCCCCCGTCTTTCATAAACAGACAGACAGACAAGAGACAGATAGACGGCACGGTGATGGCCGGAACCGCATGGCATGGTATTTACTGATCACAGACAGTCTATTACTGACGTCATACGTAGATTAGTACTTGTCAATAAGCAGTATGAATTTCAAGTAATAATGGCAACAAGAACAAAACGACGATACGGATGATGACGATAACAACAAAAAGAAGAGTTTTTTCTTCATCAAATTTAATCACCCTCATTATGTTTATTTTTAAAACGAAGTACAAAAAAATCATCTTTGGCTGAGATCCAACGTGTTCAAAGAATACAGGTCCCCAGATTATGACATCACTACAGTAAAGCCAACACCTGTCACGCGCCCCTTTCATTCACCCCATCCCACCCCACCTTTACAACCTCCCATCCTACACCCCCACAACACCCCAACCCCAAAAGTACTAGGCTACCTATCTTAATAAAAAAAAAAAATAAAAAAAAAAAAAAAAAAATAATAATAATAATAATAATAATAAAATAAATCCTAGTGACTAATTTGACATGTTGTAGATGCTCTGCAATCACAAGTACATGGCTAGAAGCGCCGGAAAACGAGTCCGCAGCAAGCGGCCTGTGCACATCAACCTCCCGTAATTACTGTTCTCCGGCGAATTTCGACCCTAACACAAGAGAACAAACAAGAGACCCATTCACTTTACACCTCCCTTTTGTTGAACAAGAAATAGAAAGAGTAATAAATAAACAAACAATACGTACTTATAACAAAGAATTAAAAAATAATAATAAAAAGAAAATCAGCGTTTCCGCAAGGTTGCAAGAAAGGGAGCTACAGTACTTCACGCTTGGCACGAGGCGTCCGGGCACGACCAATTGTCTGAATTCGCCACCGCCACCGCCACCTCCACAGCCACCACCACCGCCATCCAAACCTTTCCGTGACCATCCAACCGGAATCGAGGGCCAAACCAACCCCGCCGGCCAGAGTATGTACAGTACATCTCTGGGTTTGTGCAGGAAATGAAAGTACACGACTTCCGCCTCTGAATGGCCCCTTACATGTAACAGGAAGCTATATACCGTACCACACCACATTATACGTATACAATATGTATACAAACACACATCCAGGACATGATTCTCTATGCGTACCACCTATTTTCCACGCCCATGATGGGGTTGGGGGGTTAGCATTTACATGGTAAATATATCAAGCCAGGAATTTTAATGTTAATTCTTCTTTTCTTGGTCAAAGATTATTTTGTACAGAACATTTTTTTTTTTTTGTACTTGGCGATTCATTTATCTATTCATTTTGTTCGTCTAAATATTATTTTATACTGGGAGTAATGGGGTAGACGGTTAAATGGGGAAAGAAGGGCAAATGGGAGGAAAAAGTCAAGAATGGCAGATCTTTATGGTGTACCACAGCAGAGAAGCTACGGCGGGCCGTGGATGCTCAGCATACCAGCACCAAAGCGAAAGTGACCCATAACCCCCTTCAGCATGGAGGCAAACTTTGATGTCTTTGTTCTCCCTCCCCGGCGTATGAACGAAGGAATTCTCGTCCTGAAAATGGGGTCTCGGTCGTTCGAGACCACGCGCACACTTGTGGGTCTTCACTCACCTCCTCGGTGTAATAAAATCACTTGCAGTCAACCATAAAATTTATTTCATGGGATGTCAAAGCATTGCAAGGGTATTCGCCTTCCTACATCACGATTCCGTTAGCATTTCACGAATTCCCTTTTCCAGAGTCACGAGGACGACGCCTTACGAAAAGGACTTCGGCTTTCCCGGTTGGGGGAAAACGTCACAGGTATTGCTTCTGACAAATTTTAAGCCTAATATATAAGATCTAGGAGCGAAGCAAGCAGCAGCTGGGCCCAAGGACCTCATTAAAACACAACGTAAGTAAAACATTTTAAATTAGTTGTTTATCATTGTTGCAATAATTTTTATAATTATTTTCCAATTAAGGGGGGCGATCCTTTTTTTTTCAAATTGAAAAAGGGGGCGATATGGCTAAAAAGGTTGAGAAACCCTGATTCTAAACTACTCTGCGCCGTGAGTAGGACTCGAACCTGCGCACCTGCCCTCCCTAGGGTTTGTTCGCGCGCGCGCGTTACCGCGTGAAGCCCTCGGAACAATCCCAGTGGCTAATCTCGACCCATTCTGTACCAAGAAGACTCTGGGGCTACCCTATTCATCCCCGTGGCTCCGTTTCGCTATGGCTATCTTCTTTAATCTGTTGCTGTGCCAAATGGCACCCTCCCCTCTCCCCCTCCCCTCCCTCCCTCCCATTCTTGCTCCCACCGGGTTGATCTCAATGGGACTACTTCAGTCGTGAGCGAAAGAGTGAAGTTGGACGCCGTCGCTATCATTTTCGATTCCTACGACGCATTTTATACGATATTTTATTTCATTCAGTTCTGGTCATTTCATTCGACTTGATTTCGACGACATTTTAAGTGAACGGGTGAACCCATCTGTACATTCGTCCTGGCTGACGTCGAGCGATTTTATTGCCAGGGTGGGGGCGAGGGGGTATTCTCTAGGTTACGAAAGACTAAAGCCTACTTCGATCAACCTTTTGTCACTGATATTCACTTACGTATTACTTTAGGTTGTTGTCGCCAGGCGATTTTATTCAACCGTAGGACACCCGCTGCGCAGCGCGATGCCAAACTCTGGCGAACCAAAACTCCCAACATATCTCGATTCGTCCGTCGCTAGACGATTTTAATCAGCAGAGAGAGAGAGAGAGAGAGAGAGAGAGAGAGAGAGAGAGAGAGAGAGAGAGAGAGAGAGAGAGAGAGGGGGGAAGGGTCATCCCCCACAACGCAGTGGTCAGGGAAACTTCTCCAGGGTACGACTGAATATCAACATTACTATCACGACTGAGTACGATCGTAAAAATAGCGACACGAGGCGCGCTGAAAGACAAGTTTCCCTTTCGTCTTTTTTTTCTAGAAACGAAGGGGGGAGGGAGTGGGAGGGGGAGGGGGAGGGGGAGGGGGAGTGGGAGGGGGAGTAGGGGGAGGGGGGAGGGGGAGGGGTCAGTTCGGTGCCAAGAGTACGGACATGGTTTCGCTTGGCGCCAAATGGCTCTTGGGGGCTAAATGAAGAAAATGTCCAGGACTGCTGCCACTCCCCCGGTCTCAAATAAACATAAATACATATAAAAAACAAAATAAATAAACAAATAAAATAAATAAATATGAAAAATAAATAATAATAAAAACATTTGGCCCTTTCGCTGATATCAGTGACTTTTTATTATCCTTCTGACTTACACGAGGGGATTTCATTCTGTCAAAGGAAATACTTTAAAATAACCCTTTTACTGTTACAGGCTATTACATTTGCTTTAGCTGTCACTAGGCGATCTTATTCAATCGAGGAGCAAAACTTACCCTTGTGTCAACCCTTTAATTACTACTGACATGTAGTTTGATCTTGTGTCGCCAGGTGACTTATCACTTCAACGACCCTCCCCCGCCCTCCAATCTGAGAGAAATGTGACGACCTGATGCTGACGAACACAACATAGGCCCGATATTGTCCATAAGTATAGAAGCGCAGGTAAATTATCGGCACCAACAATATATGCATATATATACACTGTCCAGTAATGTCGTAACACATTAATAGATACACTAAAAACCCACTGCTGATTGGATTTAAGAAAAGAAAGGAAATAACGTTTTCCGTATATTTCGATCACTTGCTGTGATCCTCTTCAAGCTTGAAGATGAGCAAGTGATCGAAATAAACGGAAATTGTTATTTCCTTTCTTTTCTTAAATCCAATCAACAGTGGGTTTTTTAGTGTATATGCATATACATATACGAAATGAGACCTTTCTCCCTTATAAAAAGGAGTAACCTAGCCAACGCATACACCCACTCCCATTCCATACACATCCTACACCCATTTCTCGTCCCTTCTACCTTAGCCCTTTGTGGGTGAGGTGTAATCCCTATCCCCCAACCCCCCACTGCCTGAGTCAAAACCGATGAATCAAGACACAGCACCTCGACAGCAGTGGCTGACAGCTGAAGCTGGGTTACCCCCACCGCTTCATTACATGGTGGCCCTCCCTCCTCGTCACTCCTTGGCAAAAAAATAAATAGATAAAATACATATATATATATATATATATATATATATATACACACACACACACACACACACACAAACACACACACACAGTGTGTGTGTGTGTGTGTGTGTGTGTGTGTGTGTGTGTGTGTGTGTGTGTGTGACGAAGACTCGTTGTTTTTTGCGCCATTCTGAGTAGCGGCGAACAGACTCTACACAATGAGCCTCGGTGTTTATTGAATGACTTCGACAACAGTGATGGTGGCTGCTTCACCACAAAATACAACAACCTTAAACTGGTTACATAACATTTTATATGAAAAGAAATCCTTTACAAACACACACATTATATATATATATATCTATATATATATATATATATATATATATATATATATATATATACATATATATATATATATACATATATATATATATATACATATATATATATACATAAATATATATATATATATATACATATATATATATATACATATAGGAATGTAAATAACTGCACTTATATTACTCAAAATAGGATACAAGTTAATTTCAGAGGATTAGTCATCAAGTCAAGGGGAAAGTGAAACTAATCAAAGAAAAGGAGAGAGAGAGAGAGAGAGAGAGAGAGAGAGAGAGAGAGAGAGAGAGAGAGAGAGGGAGAGAGATTAAAAATGAACAAATAAATCAAAGCAGCGGCATCGGCAAACTAACATTCAAAGGGCGTAAACATAGCAAAGCAAAAATGGGGGAAATTTATAGTCTTGGGCAGCAAAGCCAGCCAGCCAGCCAGCCAGCCGGCCAGCGACAGAGGCGATTTCAATCTGGGAAGTACAAAACAAGGAGTAGAAACAGGGAGGAGCAGAAAGTGGGAGGGGGGGGGGGAAGAGGAGAAGGAAGAAGAAAATGAGGAAGAGGAGGAAGAGAAGGAGGAGGAAGAGAAGGAGGAAGAGGAAGAGGAGGAGGAAGAGGAGGAGGAGGAAGAGGAGGAGGAGGAAGAGGAGGAGGAAGAGGAAGAGGAGGAGGAAGAGGAGGAGGAAGAGGAGGAGGAAGAGGAGGAGGAAGAGGAGGAGGAAGAGGAAGAGGAGGAGGAAGAGGAGGAGGAAGAGGAGGAGGAGGAGGAGGAAGAGTAGCAAAATTTGAAGGAAGCGGTGGAAGCATAGTAGCAGTTGAGCGCCCCCAAGAGGCCGCAAGCGACGCACTTTATGAACTTTATCATGGGGAACGTCATACGACTGCATTCCACCATTGTGGAGTGGGCGGACCCCGGGCTGAACGGGGTCTCGACCGATTAATCTAAAGTTCCTCGACGAAGGCCTGTCTTCAGGTGATTTTATTCAGCTTCAAAGGGAGGAACACTTCAGTGCCTAGCCCAGGTGCCAAGAGTGTAGCCCCATCTACCCACAGGCGATTTTCTTCAGCTGAGCGAAACCCCGCGAGGCAGAGGCACCCGTGGCAGCCGCGATCACGCCCGAGCTCTTGGCACGGTTTTCGTACCCAAGAGGAACCTGCCCCCCACTATCAGTATGGTCAGCCCTCCCTCCCCCCCTCTCCCATCTGTACGGGTACGTACAGTACTTTTGCGCGTAAAAGTTTCGATTCATCTCCCCCTTAAAAAAAAAAAAAAAAAAAAATCCATCATCTCCCCCCCCCTCCCCTCCACGGGTCCACCCGGCGGGAATGGTTTGCTATAGTACAGGTATACTGTATATAAACCCATGTGCTGTCCACTACCAATTGCAACCCCCCGCCATGAGAATGACCGAGTCAGGTCGAAAAACGTTTAGGAGAAGAATAAATATTAAGAGTTCAGATTGTTTTTTTTTCTACTCAACAACCTCACACCTGCCCAGAAATTCACCATTAAAGACAAAGAATACCTTCAATACAAGCTCAACAATACCATTGTCACTGATGACTTCCTCAAATCATGCAATCAACATGGTCTCCTACCGATATATATATATATAATATATATATATATATATATATTATATATATATATATTTATATATATATGTGTGTGTGTGTGTGTGTGTGTGTGTGTGTGTGTGTGTGTGTGTGTGTGTGTGTGTGTGTGTGTGTGTGTGCAAGAAGAACCACGGGAGAAAATTAAACAATAGAGTCTACTGAATAGACGGTCTACTGTTTGATATTCTCCAGTAGTTCTTCTTGCATTTTGTTTCCCACGGTGATGTATGTATACATACATACACACACACACACACATATATATATATATATATATATATATATATATAAATATAAACAAATATATATCTATATATATATATATATATATATATATATATATATATATATATATAATCCCAATTTACACGAATATTCTCTAATGACTATTACAGGACAAAATGTAAATTTAAACAGACCGCAAACCTTAAGCACTATGGTAGGTTTGTGTCGCCACACAGCTATGTAAATTATGGAAATACCAAATTTTTTTGTGTTAATTAAGCTTCGCCGTCGTGTATCTGGGCCACAGTAGAGAATTTGAGTAAAAATTTGGGTCAAAGAAATCTGGAGTAAAATTCCCCCTTCACCCATACAATGGGGGGTATTGTATTATCCCTACAATACATAAGAACATAAGAATGAAGGAGACTGCAAGAGACCATAAGGCCTACACTAGGCAGCTCCGTATCCATCACCACCTGTCATCCCCATCCATAAAGTTGTCTAATCGTTTCTTAAAACAACTGATAGTTTCAGCGCTTACTACATGGTTACTAAGTCTATTCCATTCGTCGACCACCCTATTAGTAAACCAATTCTTGCCTATTTCCTTTTTAAATCTAAATTTGTCCAGTTTATATCCGTTTGGTTATGAATGAGGAACGACGAATTAATTCAGCTAAAGGAAGAATCAGAACCTAAATTGGATATTCATTCACATAGCCCCTCTTGAGAGTGAAACCAACTTTCACTGAACAAATCGTGCGACGTTCCCTATAATAAAATATATAAAGGAAACTACAGCCTTGGAGATCTCTATAAAAATCTTCCGACATATGAATATAAGAATAAACGAATGGAGGAAACTATACGAGACCATAAGGCCTACACTAGGCAGTTCCATCTCCATTACCACCTATCATCCCCATCCATAAAGTTAACCTTCCATAAAGGTAAATTTCTCTTAAAATAACCAACATCTTCAGCGCTCGCTACATGGTTATTAAGTCTATTCCATTCATTAGCCACTCCAATGGTATGCCAATTCTTGCTTACTTCCTTCTTAAACCCAAATCTGCCCAATAATCCATTACTACGAGCACTGTCCTGGCGTTAACCTGAATGGAATCTGTAGAAAGCGCCAAGGGGTTGAAGGGTTCGAATGTGTGTGTTGGTACTACACACCCTGCCTTCTTGGTCCCCTGCTGCACCAGACCCGACGGGAACAAGGCAAGTCTTTAAGACTCTTCGTTCTCAAGATGTTTCAGGGGCTATGATGTCCACATACCTTAACGATGTCACAACGAGATAGCGGCATAAACGGTGACGCACGAGCATACACACGCACGCTCTTTCTAGATATGGTAGCGGTACTAATCCACCTACCTAGAATCAAAGGCTACTATATATATATATATATATATATATATATATATATATATATATATATATATACATATGCAAAGTAGACCACTTGGAAAAAGAAACTAACGAAGCAGAGCGCTTTCGTATATTACATCTTCAGTGCAAAAAGTACCTGTGTTCTTATTAGCATATATATATATATATATATATATATATATGTATATATATATATATACACATATACATAGTAGACCACTTGGAAAAGAAACTAAACGAAGCAGAGCGCTTTCGTATATTACATCTTCAGTGCAAAAAGTACCTGTGTTCTTATTAGCATATATATATATATATATATATATATATATATATGTATTGTGTGTGTGTGTGTGTGTGTGTGTATACTGTACAGATTAACCATCAAGTCCCTTGACAAGAACCCTACAGCATGACGAGGCCGGGGCTGCCAGACTCATCGATCTCCAAGGCATAGAGATTTTTTTTTCTGTCCACGACAAAGTGTTGACACATGCAGGCCGTAAAACAAGTTCGCGGACTAAAGAAATGTCGATCTATCTATATATCATAAGGCTTCTTCCCTCTTGACAAGAAGTAGCTTTTTTTTTGTAAGTGATCTTATGATCAAAGCTTTGTACTGAAACTCTATCTTGAATTTTTTTCACGTAAAAGAACTTCTCCATCTGTCAAAGTGTCCAGCAAATAACGATGATGATAACAATGATGATAATGATGATGATAACAAGGACAATACTACTACTACTACTACAGATAATAATAATAATAATAATAATAATAATAATAATAATAATAACAACAATAATAATGATGATGGTGATGATGATAATAATAATAATAATAATAATAATAAGTAATGAATATATGAAAAAACAACCAAAATAATCAGTACAGAAAGCGAGCCACGTTTCCAGGTGCAAGTGTTTAGATCTGTCACGAGTAAATTCAGTGTATCTTGTAGGGAACACTTCAATTTCTGGCGTGGCCTAGGGTGACTGACCGTAATGCCCTTGGACGATTCGCCTACTCTATAAATAGTAACAGAATCCGAAACAATTTACTACGGTTTGCACAAAAATAAGGGTGAATGCTTTAAAAAAAAAAAAAAGTAAACCCTACATCATTAAAGAATGTGAAAAAACGACCATGCATGTGCGCTCGATCACCACACATACATACATACATACATACACTGGCACGCACACACACATACATACATACACTGGCACGCACATACATACATACACTGGCACGCACACACATACATACATCCATACATACACTGGCACGCACACACACATACATACATACATACACTGGCACGCACACACACATACATACACTGGCACGCACACACACACACACACACACACACACACCCATATGTACACACACGAACACGCGCACTGTGCACGCACCCGAGGAGCTCCCCCCCCCGGGGGTGGGTGCAGGTACTTACTGTACCTCCTTTTTCGTCACCGTCAAGCCCGAGTGCCACGGACCCTTGCTGCCGCTGCTGCTGCTGCTGATGATGATGATCCCCGCTGCTGATACACATTCTTCACCACAAAACGAGTGAGAGGGGACGAGTAGGGCCACCATAGGGAGAAAGAAAGAGAGAAAAAGAAAAAAAAAGGAGAGAGAGAGAGAGAGACAGAGAGAGAGAGAGAGAGTGAGAGAGAGAGAGAGAGAGAGAGAGAGAGAGAGAGAGAGAGAGAGAGAGAGAGAGAGAGAGAGAGAGAGAGAGAGAGAGAGAGAGAGAGAGAGAGAGAGAGAGATGGAGCGATCCCATCTGACATACAATCAATCCAACTTCTTCCCCCATCGTGGCACGCATTTTTCCTCCCCTAATTCGTTTAACAGACGAGCAGCCCTATGACACGAAAAGGGTTTAAAAAAAAAATTGCCGTGATCCCCTTGAATCAGGTTACATACTTTACCACAGCACAGTGTTCCCGGTAACGCCAGACCTTTTCACAGAATCCGGGGAACCGTTCCTCCCCGAAGCCCTTTTCAGCCGAGGTCAGAGTCTAATCCTCCAATGAATGAGACTTGACCCCTTCGTTTATACATTTTTAATTTCGCTGACGCTAATCACTTTATTCACTTTACGCCAAGACCTCGTGACGAACCGGAATGAATTCACCCCCAGCATAATCTGCAAAGTTTCATGTCGGCGTTCGGGGGATTTGTGTATTTTGTATGTTCTGTAAGTATATAACGGCACACATGTCTACGTGTACGTTAAACAATTATTGTGCCACGTAGTAACTTATATACATGTATACATATGTCTACGTGTACGTTAAACAATTATTGTGCCACGTAGTAACTTATATACATGTATACACATGTCTACTTGTACGTTAAACATTTATTGTGCCACGTAGTAACTTATATACATGTATACACATGTCTACGTGTACGTTAAACAATTATTGTGCCACGTAGTAACTTATATACATGTATACACATGTCTACGTGTACGTTAAACAATTATTGTGCCACGTAGTAACTCGTCATGATTAACCATTCAGCCAATCAGTGTAGAGAGTTGGTGTGGCAATGTGAAGACAATTTTCGTGTAAGGACTGTAACGTACGACTACATTCCATTGTTTTGTGTCATTTTCCTTCGCCCAACATAAGAGCAAAGCATCCAGTTCAATCCATATGTTGCCTCGAACCTCGCACGAGACCCGCGGCCCTCAAGAATCCGGCCACGGCCACGTGAATCCTAAAACGATCTGTGAACCACCAACGGACCCTCTGGCGAGCCGAGCGAGCCTCGGTGTGTATTGGAACAAAGCGCCCTTAAATCATACGACCACGTTGAAAATTACACTTAAAAGACCCACAATCACCTTTCCCTAGCACAAGGGAACACCGTAAACAATACCCTTGTTGTAGCTGGTGACGCAATCAGCCGCCGAGCACATCTGGTGACACACAAACAAAACGTCTGGCACACCAGAGGATGTCACAGTACCTCCTGGCACCGCGGACGACACACATAGAAGACGACACGTGAAAAAGTGGGTGCGTACAGATCGACACGGACAAGAACGAAAGAGGCGGGGAGAAAGAGAAGCGGTTTCTTCTCGGCCCTTTCCTCACTGAAACTCACTCTACCTTTACTCCATTGTGGCGGACGCCAAAACCACGCCACCGTGAAAAGGAACTTGGCGTTCCGGCCTCAAAGCAGACCACGGCGGCTCCGAATTTTGTTGTAGCCAAGGCCAAATGATGGTACTATGGGATTATCACACCGGGTTATTTTTCCACCAGCCTCCAATCCATCGGCGGTACTCCCCACCTCCAGAACTTTTTCCGCCGTTAAAATCACTATGACTAACTATTTTGTCTTCTCATAAATTTACAAAAAGCATAACAGCTTCCTTCCCCAAAGCTGCAGGCTGCAAATTTGCTCCAACTGTCGGATGTAAAATTGCCCAGTGTGATAAAGCTTTATGTAACAGGGTCTCAACAGACCAAGGGTCCATTGACACCGAGGTGCCGTTCCCATCTCGGGCATAATAAAATCGTCTGGCGCCCTTGACAACAAAGAAGATAAAAAGTGAGCCACTGTCTTGAATGAATAACTATCCATCCACACTATCAAGATGAGCTCTTTTGGTGTCGTTTTGTACATTCATAATTCTGGCTATCACTAAATGAATGCATTCGGCAGAGATAAACCTCTTATCTACTAACGGATTTGTCATCAGGTTAGCTCAAACGACAGTGAAAACTATTACACAGTAAAAGTGCTACAGATCAAAAACACAATTAACCCATTCAACTCCGATGACAAGATGTCTTGTCATTTGGTCAAATAAAACAAAAAATCATAAAACACCAAAATGTTTGATCAAACACCAGAAAAATATGACGTCAATCCTCGCTTCGCTCGCAGCGAAGCGAGGACTGACGTCATATTTTTCTGGTGTTTGATCAAACATTTTGGTGTTTTATGATTTTTTGTTTTATTTGACCAAATGACAAGACATCTTGTCATCGGAGTTGAATGGGTTAAACACCTACCACATTACTTTAAAAATATACGTATTATGAAGAATGAAAAACAAAGAGTAAAAATCTAACAATTGCTATTGGAAATATGAAGCAGTCTACTGTGGTGATGTGTTATACACGTACCCCACAGGCTCCGGTGCTATGCTTCTGGTCACTGTATCGTCGTCGCTGTGCGAGGGCAGACGGGGAGTCGATACAACATACAAGAATCTCTGGTCTTCAGTCCCATATTATTCATGTTAGGCTACGGCCATAGTTTGCCTACAGTAGACACGAGTACTCAACCAGAACCACAAACACGACTCTGCCGAGACATTTTCTGTGTTACGGTCACATGTGCTACACTGCGGTATGCAATAGTGTTTATTAACTGCCTGACCCGAGCGGACAGCTCAGTCGTCCTCTGTAGCAGGTCAACTTGCGGTCGGACCTTGTGATCATGGCCTGACGCCCCGCGTGTAGGCCTATCTCGCACTTACACCAGAATAAAGAGCACAAACCAACCAGAGCTCCAATCACTCCCTTGGCATCATAGCCCAAGTAACATACTCGTATGTTACAGTGATTTATTTATTTTTTACTGCAAACAACGACTGGTCAGGTCAATCTGGTGACCAGCCATTATGTCCATATTCCTATCCAAGCATGAGACTATTTCATTCAGCTGCAGGACGTTTTTTTTTTTTTCTTTTTTTTTAAATGGGGTCTCTAACCCGTTCTGTCTCCGGATTCACCCACTCTTGGGTGATTAAAATCCTTTTCGTATTAGATAAAAAATATCTTTTAGGTCCAGTTGATGGAACAAATTCCACCATTAAAAGTGCGCAGACCCATATCTGGTAGTAAAAGAATAATTACATAAACAAATGACTAAATAAATAAACAAATAAAAATCCTGGCGTGACGTGAATGAACAACCAAAGACTACGAGTGCCGGAAGCCTTTCCCGAAATTACATGAGACTTAAATCCCCCAGCTTAAGCCAATACGCGCTGGCAAATGGCAAATCCGCGGAAAATTTGTTTCTCCCCGAATGTCTTTTCCGGGTGGAGTGAAGAGGGGGAGGGGAGTTTGCCCCGAGCTGTAAAAAAAAAAAAAAAAAAAAAAAAAAGGTGTGTGTGTGTGTGTACCACCTGCCGCCCACAAATTCTTCTAAGACCATAGGCCCTCGTGTCTCTTCGGCGTTCAAAGTGATTCATTACTCTTCAGAATCACACACAAACATCTTCGACTATGGCACCGACACCTTTGGAGTCAAAATTTATTATTTACCTTTTACGAGGCACAGCCACACTTTTGGCGCCCAAAAAATGATCAAATACCTTTTACGAGGTCCACTCGCACCATTGGCACCAAAAAATTAACATATACGAGACCCACTCGCCCTTATGGTGCCAAAAATTACGACATACCTTTTACGAGGCCCACTCGAACTTTTGGCGCCAAAAAATTATTAAATATATTTTACAATCGACGACAAATATCCGCTTTTACATGGCGTTGCACTGCAGACTTCGGTGTGACGAACGAGAGAAGATTTTGTTGCCGAGGAGATGGGCGGTTGGAGGGGGGGGGGTGCCCCCTTCTCCGTCTTGAAAGGGGTTTAGATTGATCGCGACCCTTTTCAGACTGAAGTCCGACAATCTTAACCACAACTATCGACTACATATAAAAAAAAATAGTCTATATGAACCAACATCTGCGAGCTTTAAGTTTATTTAATTTTCATTTTATTCTACCTTTTCTCGGGAAGGGGGTCAAGTTTTTGCCGCTCTTTTGAAACAAATATATATATATATATATATATATATATATATATATATATATATATATATATATATATATATATATACTTTTCATCAATGCCATCAGGACCCCCCCTCCCACACACAAAGAAAAAGTATCTATACAAGTAAATTTCAAAACTTCGAGCTATAGTACAGTACATTCAACTACATCTGCGGTTGGTGAAACTGTCTCTACCTACCTCAAGGCTAAATCTACGCTCTGGCAGCTTGAGGCCGATAATTCTTGTCTGGTTAGTATTTGGTATGAAAATGTTTTCAATTCTAATGCTATAAATTCCTGTCAAATTCTTAAAGGCTTGTACCAAGCTCCACCCCCACCCCCTCTCCAGCGACTTTTTCTTTTCTTTTCTTTTTTCAAGAATACGTTGAATTTTTCGAGTTGCTTCCGTGTTTTGTTTCTTATACTTTGTACGTGTTTTGTGGATCGCCACTGTCCCGTACTCTTTCCAACCTATCAATGTCTTTGGTGAGATTTAGGGAAAATGCGGAAACAGCATAAACCAAATGTGGGTGGTCCAGTGATCTATATAACCGGTTGACGATAAATGAAAATTTCAATTAAAAAAATCGCATTACCAATTCCAATATCTAATTTGTTTCCTCTGAAACGCAACACAAAGTTGTTTTAGGGCCATTACTAATAATTATATCATTATTTTCTTTGTCCATTTTGGATTTTTTTCCGAAAATAATAGTCTTATTTACTATCATTTATACTTTTGCGCATAACTTTACTCTTGCGTGGGTGGGTTAAATTTCATGAGCAACTTTTGAGACCTTTGCCCTAGTTTGTCTAAATATTTTTTCAATACACAGTGGATTCCAGTGATCATTTGTTATTCGACACAGCTTTGTATCATCAACGAATCTAAAGATATGATTTGATTCCACAATCAGCGACTGATAGATATACTATGGACAGAAGTGGCGTTAGATCGGAAACCTGAGGAACTCAACTTGTAACACGCCATAATTTTTACCACACGGGACATCTCATTCTTTACGATTGTTCAAACAATTGTTAGTCCTGTTTAGTAAGTTAACTCTTATTCCATGCAAATTGAGTTTAGTATCTTACAGGACAGTATCAAATGCGTTTTCAAAGTCCAGATTGATTAAATCTACATTATTCCTCTGGTAGTATAAAATGACTGTTGTAAAACTTTTGGTAAGTTGCGTAAGAGCATTGACTTCTAAAGTCATACTGGCTATCATTTTTTACAACTGCTATTCGACTGACGTTTATAAGTGTATGGCTTCCCTTAATATTGTTTCCACCATGTTTTCCTGTGACTGAGATCAATCTCTATCTCTGTGGCTTCTGCTTTTCACCATTTTATCAATAAGGAAGTAATTTTCTATGATTTCCATTCATTCTTTATATATCTGGTCGTGACGTTTTTTTTATCAATAATTTCTAATGGGATAGTAATTATATTTTTGTTTTCTTCAAAATTCTAGGCTGCCAACTATGTGGTCCACTGTTTTATACGTTTTTATTTTATTTTTTTTACAACGCAACACATAACTCATAACACTTGGCTTTGAGGTGTTTCGTTTACGAACACGGAACTAAAATAGCTGTTTAAGACAAGGCGCATACCTTCATAACAATGTTCAAGTTGACCGTTGGTAGGCATAAACAGGCCAATATGATTCATGATAAATAGGACAACATGACTTCAGTGACCTACAGTTGGCACACACGCACGCATGCACGCACGCACACACACACACACACACACACACGATGCTCTTTCGCCAAGAACATGGAAACCCGGAGAGCCCCCGAGGGAGCCTTTGGAGCCGTAACTCGGCAGCCCCAAGACCCAACATATCAGCCACAACGACCATCGCCGCCGGTCAGCAATTGCCGGTCGCCGGTGCCTTCCCTGCAGGTCACCTGGGGGTGTGGGGGGGGGGCGTGCCAAGTGGCCCCATGGGGCACCCGACACCGGATGACCCCCATAAAACATGTGACCGCGGCTCGTGACATACACACGCGCACGCACGCACGCACACACACACACACACACACACACACACACACACACACACACGATGACATACCCCAAGTTAAAACAATCAGCGAATTCAAAAGTTGGTATGATAGACGGAGAAAAATAGACGGGGTCTTACGTTTGTATTTCCTTTCGTGTATAATGCAATTTGGTAAACACACACACACAATGAGATGGCTTAAACAGACAAGGTGGGTGGGAAAACCTCAAGATTAGTTCTGGTTTGCATCATCAAAATTCACTCCATTTTCATCTGCCAAAAGCTACAACCAAATGTGTACGGACCACCGGTTTTGACGGTTTCAAAAAGTAATAAAATCCTCACGAAAATTAATACACTGTTTAAAATATCTTATACGCTCCAGGACCCCCTCCCTCGTCGTCACTTGCTATCCACAAAATTAAAGTGCATTTAGATCACACCGTCGTCTTAAATATTTACTATGGCTGACGCCAAGTGATTTTTTTCCTCCTAGAGTGTTAATAAACACAGTACAAATGATGTACGTTTGGATAATGGCGCCGACATAAGAAGGACCAATTCCCTTCACCACCATAAGAAGGGCCGATTTCCCTTCCGGTGACTTCAGAATACCTCCCGAGCGATTTTATTCAGGCGAGGGGGCGGGCACGAAACAAAACGGTACTCGGATCGGTCGAGACCCGACCCTCAATTGAATAAAATCGTCAGACATTAACGAGAGCAAAAATGTGCAAGAGACACACACACACACCCCGACCCCACCACCGGGCAGGAGAAATGAAAAGGCAACGTCACTGACAAGGTGCTGCGTGATGTCACTGATGACGTCACAGGAAAACTGTCACGTCATGCCGTCAGTGACGGGCGCCAAGACTGAATAGTGCGAACCGGCCTTGCCACCCTTCCCCACCCATATCCTTCTTCACCCACCCTCTCTCTCTTTCTCTCTTTCATATATATATATATATATATATATATATATATATATATATATATATATGTATGTATATATATATATACATATATGCTAAGAAGAACACGGGTACATGTGTTCACTTTTGCAAAGTAGACCACTTGTAAAAAGAAACTAACGAAACAGAGCGCTTTCGTATATTACATCTTCCGCACAAAAAGTACATGTACTTTCTGCACTGAATATGTAATATACGAAAGCGCTCTGCTTCGTTAGTTTCTTTTTCCAAGTGGTCTACTTTGCATATATATATATATATATATATATATATATATATATATATATATATATATATACATCCTTCCCTATCTCCTCCCTCCTTCCTTCATTCCTTTCTTTTTTACCTCCCCCTTTCTTCCTTCTTTCCTCCCTCACAATTTTTTCCTTCCCTCCCTTTCTCTTTCCTTCCTTCCCTTCCTACCTCTTTCTCTCCGTCGCCTTACTCCCCCCTCTCTCTCTGTCTCCTTCCTTCTCTCTCTCTCTCCCCCAGTATTCATCAAACTACACGCGCAGTTCAGACCACAACGCACATATATATGTATACAGTGTGAATGTGTACGTACGTACGTGTGTGTATGGAGAGAGAGAGAGAGAGAGAGAGAGAGAGAGAGAGAGAGAGGGGGGGGGCCAGAGAGAGGAATATTCTCGTATAGCTAATACCAGATACGTTTATTCAGCTGTTAAGAAAGATCCCCCCCCTCAGACCCGGACCCCCCATGGGGGTGGATGAGTGAGTGGGGGGGAGTTCTAGAGGGTTAGACAGACTTTCCCTCCTTTTTTCTCTCTCCCCTAACGCTGACTTACTGTTCTTATTTACGCCTCGACTCCGTCAGCCTCAGAGCGATGGCACCGTGCCAGCCCTCTTGCGGGGCGGGCACACTTCACGGTTTCCCAATTCCCCAATTTAACAAACGAAATCGTTACGATGAGAATTGGCACCCAGGTCTTGACCTGACGCAAGACCAGATCGGGTACATCTCAAAAAGTCATAAAAGTTGGGCCTTTTCGTCTCCTTCTTCTTCTTCTTTTCGTTATTTTTTAAACTTCGCAGTCTGTTCCCTTCCTTTCGTCTCTCCTCCACCTCCTCCTCCTCCACCTCCTTCGTATGCATGCACGCCTCCACAGCCCCGTGAAGCTTCGCACTATGTAAACACATGTCTATAACACACGAACGCACGCACACGCAAGCTCACACACCCGCGCGCGCGCACATACACACAGCAAGGGGGGGCTTCTAAAGAAAGTGAACTCAACAAGGACAAGATCGGAGGCAAATTGCTGAAAGCGATGGACGAGTTCTTGAAAGTGATTTGTGGAGTTCCTCAGGGATCGCCGCTGGCACTCGCCATGGCTCTAGTATACATAAATCATCATTAAAAGGGGGAGAATGAACAGTTCCATGCACATGGTTGCGACGAACCCAATCTGTAGAGAAAAATAACATGTAAGCGATCAACCACAACTTTGCAATATGATTTACACGACATTTATGAACGAAAGAGTGCAGCAAACGAAACCTAATACCAGGGAATGCAGCGTGATACACAGGCAGGAGTCTGAAAAGGATCGTGACAACATCCACATGCGAAGATGAGCTAAATAAGGAAGGGATAGATAAATATTTTGGAATAACATTCACGAAAAATAATTTGCTCCACGCGAACATGCAGCACACATACGCCAGAAGGCATAACATTGGGAACAAAAATGTTGCCATCAGTTAATCCGACTTAAAAGAGGCCGAGCAACTGGATGGCAAAAACGGTTTGACTTCAGCCAGAGAAAAGTCTGTACAGCAGACCAGCGTGCTCAAAGAGTTTAATCTAAATATCCGACTGAGTAAAGCTTCTTTAATCTGCTCGTGACGACTTGTACCTTCACTCTGGCTGCTGCCATGGAATTTTATTCGACCGAATATTACCCAAAGCTGAGACAACTCGACCTTTTCCACATTACATTTTACTCAGCCGACGGAAACGGTTTTGGTAGTCCAACCGCCCACAATCCAGTCAGCCTACGTTATATTTGTCCAGATTCCAGTTTCCCATTAACGCGTTTGGCAAGGTCATCATATTAAGACAGTAAACCAGAACTCTTGGTAATGGTTTTAAATTTGACAAATTTAGGTTTAAGAAGGAAATAGAGAATAACTGGCTAACCAACAGAATGGTTAATGAATGGAATAGACTTAGTAACAATGTAGTGAGCCTTGAAACTATTTGCTGCTTTAAGAGAAGATTAAATAACTTTATGAATAGGGATGACAGGTGGTAAAGGACATGGAACTGCCTAGTACAGGCCTTATGGTCTCTTGCAGTCTCCTTCATTCTTATGTTCTTATGTTAGTCCATCGTACAGCCGATGACTAAAGTCAGTTCACCTCTGCCTCCGACCTCACACCACTGCTGCCTCTGGTTCCTCTTACCGGACACCCACAGCCCCGAGGTTGCTGGCAACAGTCCCCAACAAGTTCTCCTATAAAATTCTCAGAGTAGATTATGTATCGCTGTCTGTGTTTCATGAATATGGGGCGGTGGAGGAGGAAGAGGAGAAGGAGGAGGAGGTTTCGTGATTTACGTAAAGTGAGCATCTAGTTCAGAAGGAAAAAAATAATAATAAAATAATAATAATAATAATAATATTACACACACACACACACACACACACACACACACACACACATATATATATATACGTATATATATATATATTACTCCCTTCGACTGTTGAATTCCAAATGACTCCCACTGTTGAATTCCTAAGTCTTCTCACTCCCACTGCTAATTTCCACAACTCTTTCCTACTCCCACTGCTGATTTCCAAAGACTCCCGACTCCCACAGGTGAATTCCAGACTTCGAAATCCGGAAACGGCCGTCACGAGGGGTGGGTGGGGGGTGGACCCAAGAGGTGCCCTGCTACTTCAAGACTTCGTCAAAACCCCTGGAGTTCCTGACAACGCCGCGAGACAAAACTCCCAACTTCCTCACAACACTGACAGCCTTGGCATCCAATTACCACACAATCACTCAATCAATCAATCACAGAGCGGTGGGGGTAGGGCGTATATATATATATATATATATATATATATATATATATATATATATATATATATATATATATATATATATATTACACATCGAATAGCCGCCCTCGCCCTTCCCCTCCACCCCTTTGGATCATACACGGTAAGCTCCCAAACTTCACGTCCATCTCCACCGTCAATAGGGAGATGAGATTAATTTGTCGCAACCAATACTCTACAGCAAGACAATATAAGGAACTCTTACCATGACGTCACCAATTACGTCACAAATAGTTACCAGGAAACTGCCTGACGTCAGCCACCTATGTGAATTCTTCCTGAACCTACTCGAAATATGTGCAATTTTTTTTTTTTTTAGATCTTATTTCACAAGACGAAGACCGGTGTTCGAGTACATCTACCAGAGTCCACTTACCCTGAGACAGTGGTGGGTAACCTTTGGCACGCGTGCCAAATATGGGACGCCGATTTTCTCTTACCTGCAAAATATAATTTAATATATAAATCTTCGACACCTTTCCTGTTTTTATTTAAATCAAAATATAAACCACATACATAGTGTGACTCCATCATTTCATATATCCTTTCGTGTTTCTTGAGATTAATAATCAAAAATTAAAATGAAAGTCCAGCCATATGTGGGTTCAATTTCAAATATAAACAAAATATAAATGTTACACCACAAAAGACTCTAGATTTCCACAGTATTCATCTGGTCTCCAGCGATTACATTGGAGATATATCAAATATTCTTGAAACCTGTTATGTAGCATATTCAATGTAAACATACATCACTGTTAAAGCTGTAATATTCAGAATTATTACTTTATCATTGCTGGTGCTCAAAAGAACATCTGTAAACCATGTGGCCGTATATATATATATATATATATATATATATATATATATATATATATATATATATATATGTGTGTGTGTATATAACATCCCAACCATCAGCTAGGTAGAACCTTTGATAAAAATTCACACACTAAATTTCAAATCACTTCAACCTTCATGTATACTCGTACAAATTACAATAACCACACTTGTAATATTATTTCATTTCAGGGGTCCAGTGACTTTATCACTTGAAAATGATTTCTGCATCACAGATTTGGACGATTCTGGCACGCGCGCCAAGAAAGGTTGCCCACCCCTTTGAGCACGCAGGAGCTATTCCCCTCTTGGTGCAGACTCATGTTTAAGTTTCTGGCGCTGGAAATTAGGTAGGCAAGGCGACTGTGCACCGACTCACATAAGTAACTGTTCATACTTTCATATCCTTATGCCAGGAAACGTTAGGAGGAGGAGGAGGAAGAGGAGGAGGAGGAGGAGGAGGAGGGGAGGAGGAGAAGTAGGAGGAACAGGAGGAAGAGGGTATGAGGTAGTAAAAGATGAAGGAGCAGGTGCAAGAAGAGGAGATAGGAAGAATAAGAGGAGGGAGAGGAGGAAAAGGAAGAGGAGGGGGAGAGGTAGGAAAAGGTGAAGGAGAAGCAGGAGGAGGAGGAGGAGGAGGAGGAGGAGGAGGAGGAGGAGGAGGAGGAGGAGGAGGAGGAGGAGGAGG
>NC_134787.1:3918119-3925619 GCF_046742065.1 Oratosquilla oratoria | reverse complement strand
CTCCAAACTCAGAGTATGGCCCTCCAGTTGGCCGCAGTGCGGCAAGGGGGACGGACTACAGGAGCCGAGATGAGCTAAGCTGACTGCATACAGGGGAGACTTAGGGGGGGGGAGGAGGAACAGAGACATTAAAATGGTATACACACAATTTGCGCAAATTGCTTGTTACTTGTAATGAGGAAGAGGAAGAGGAGGAAGAAAACAGAAGAAACAGGCAGAAGCAAGGGGATGGAGTGCGGCAAGGGTTGGACGGAAGAGGAAGAGATGAGCAAGGGGGACGGAAACAGAAGCCGAGATGAGCTAAGCGGATAGAGGGGAGAAGTGGGGGAAGGAGAGGAGGAGGAGGAATAGGAAGACAGAAGAAACAGGCAGAAGACAAGGGGATGGAGGAGTAGAAGGGTTGGAGGAAGAGGAGGAAGAAAACAGAAGAAACAGGCAGAAGACAAGGGGATGGAGGAGTAGAAGGGTAGGAGGAAGAGGAAGAGGAGGAGGAGGAGGAAGAAGAAAACAGAAGAAACTGGCAGAAGACATGGGGATGGAGGAGTAGAAGGGTAGGAGGAAGAGGAGGAGGAGGAGGAGGAGGAGGAGGAGGAGGACAGGGTGAAACAGGTGGAGGAGATAGAGGAGGAGGTAGTTAAAGAGGAGGAATAGGTGGAGGTAGAGGTGGAGATGAAGGAGTAGGTGGAGGAACAGGAGGAGGAGGAATCGGAAGTGGAAGAGGAGGTGGAGGAAGGAGGAGGAGGAAGAGGAGGTAGAGGAAGTAGGAGGAGGAAGTGGAAGAGGCGGTGATGGAGGAGGACTTGACGCAGGCCACAACAGGACGACACGAGGACTTGGCATCAGGAAACCACGATCGAGAGGCGAGTCCAACCAATGCATTCCAGCGACCCTCAGTCCACAGGCTTTTCCATTCAGGTGAAGATGGTACACGAATCAGGTGAAGATGGTACACGACCTTCCCAGACCCTCCACCCCACCCCCGTCACCCTCCTTACCGCCTCGGTGGAATAATATCGTCTGGAGACGACAAGACTGAAATCTATACAAAGCGTCAATGAGTCGGAGTTAAAGAAGGCATCTCTCTCTCTCTCTCTCCCTCTCTCTCTCTCTCTCTCTCTCTCTCTCCCTATCTCTCTCTCTCTCTCTCTCTCTCTCTCTCTCTCTCTCTCTCCCTATCTCTCTCTCTCCCTATCTCTCTCTCTCCCTATCTCTCTCTCTCCCTATCTCTCTCTCTCTCTCTCTCTCTCTCTCTCTCTCTCTCTCTTATCGGATTCTTCGGGTATGATTCGAGTAAAACGCTGCCATAAAGCTATAGATATCACAGGAAGTGTTCACAATCGCCTCGCTTTGGGCAATCAACGCCTGATATATATATAATCCCCCGTGTTAAAGATTAAACAAACCATAAAAAGTTAAAATAAAAAAAAATTCCAGAGGACAACGCTTGGCGTACCTTGGCAGCCGTTCGGAGGAAGAACGGAAGGAGGGGGAACAAAGGAGGAAGCGAGGGGAGGATAGGAAAGAGGGGAGGATGGGTAAGAGGGGAGGATGGGGAAGAGATGGAAGAGGGGAGGAGGGGAGGAGGGGGAAGAGAGGTAGAGGGGAGGAGGGGAAGACGGGAGTAGGAGGAAGAAGGGAGGAGGGGGAGGGGGAACAGGGGTAACATGGGAGTGGGAAGAGGGAAGGAGGAGGAAAGGGGGAAGGGGGATGGGGAGAGATGGGAGAGAGGAAGGGGAAGATAGGAGTACGGGAGGAGGGGAGGGGGAAGAGGGGAGTAGGGGGAAAATGGGAGGGAGAAGAGGGGAGGAGGGGAGGGGGAAGAGGGGAGGAGGAGGGGGAAGATGGGAGAGAGTGAGGGGGGGGAGGAGGGGGAAGGAGAAGGGGGAGGAGAGAAGAGGAGAGAGAAGAGGGAGGAGGGGAAGGGGAGGAGGGGAGAAAGAGGAGGGAAGAGGGAGGAGGGGAAAGAGGGGAAAGAGGGGAAAAGGGGAGGAGGGGGAAGAGGTGAGGGGAAGAGGGGGAAGGGGGAGGAGGGGAAGAGGGGAGGAGGGAAGAGGGGAGGAGGGGAAGAAGGGGAGGAGAGGGAGGAGGGAAGAGGAAGAGGGGAGGAGGGGGAGGGAGAAGGGGAAATAAAAAAATAGGGAAGAAGAGGAGAGGAGGGGAAGATGAGGAGGAGGGGAAGAGGAGGAGGAGAGGAAGGAGGGAGGAAGGAGGAGAAGGAAGAGGAGAGGAGAAGAGGGGAGAATAAGAGAGAGGAGGGGAAAAGAGAAGGGGGAAAAAGAGGAGGAAAGAAGGAGGGAAGAGAAGGAAAAGGAGGAAAAGAAGAGGGAAGGGAGGAGGGGGAAAGAGGGAATCCAACTGTACCTTGAGAGCAGATACAGCAGACCCTGTCGTGACGTACCTTGACAGCTGGTGCAAGTGAAGCAGGGGGAGGGGGAGGGGGGGTTACTAAGAGCGTGACATACCTTGACAGCTGGTGCAGGGAGGGGGCTGCTGCGGGGGCTGCGGGGGCTGCGGTGGCGGCGGCGGTGGCGGCGGCGGCTCCGGGGCGTCCAGCATCGTGGCGCTCACCGGCATGGCTGGTCCTCCCCGGACACACGCTCATGTCAACGCCGCGCGCCTCTCGGACCCCGACGCGGAGATTACCAAGAGGAAGAGGGAATGGAAGAGGAAGAGGAAGAGAAAATGGAAGAGGAAGAGAGTGAAGACAAGGAGGAAGTGGAGGAGTAGGGATTGGAAGACGTGTAGAAGGAAGAGGAGGGAGAGGGAGCTGAGGAAGAGGAAGAGGAGGAGGGGGAGAGGGAAGGGGGGGAAAGGAAGCTGCAGAAGCTAGAGGAGTAGTATGACGAAGCAAAGGAGGTCCTAGCGGGTTCGCCTTAATGGGACTCCATGGCGCCAAGGACCCACCGAAGTCTGCTAAACTCTCGAACTCAGGCTCTGGCGCCACACCCTGGGGAGGCTACAGCCAACCCTGCACCTGCAAGACGCCTGCGAGCACCAACGGGGAGGCGTAGGTCGAGCCAGGCACCTGCAGGCAGAGTGCCTCACGAGTCGGCCCCAACGCAAGCACTTAATTGTCCATAGAGTCACAATGGCGCTATTCTAAGTTTGCCGTTTGCTCGGCCCCCGAACAACACCTGCACAAGCTGCTATTCTCAGCTGCTCCTGCTGTCGCCGTCGGCCTCAACACCTGCATAACACTTGTTAGCTGCTCTACAACACACGTTTGTTGGTCCTCAGCCAAACATAAACAACATCAGTTCCGCAACCCGACATGATCATCACCATCACCACCACCACCTAACTCACGCACTACACCAGCGTTCTCGTCGGCTCAACACCATTCGCACACAACACCAGACTTCTGATTGAGAACACCGCCCGTTCACATGCTCAGTCTGCCCGTCCGACATCATCATCATGGGTGAACACCTCGCAGAACACTCAAATACGAGAACCCTCCGGCTGCGCCCCCTTCGGCGTGCGTACGGTCGGACTCCTGTGCCGCCGTCGTCGTCGTTGCCTCCGACACCGTGTCGCAAAACAAACAAGCACTCGGGACGGGTCGTCCGTGCTGCCAAGATCAACCTGACGGATCGAGGCCGTTTTGGGTGACCGCCCGCGTTTCCTACAAGCCTCCGTCTTCTCTCCGCACAGCCCGAACGCCCGCCCGCCCCGCAAGGCACGGAAGTCTCTCTTCTCTCATGAGTCGTGGCGATGGCGCCCCTTGCTGCTCCCGCGGCCCCTAAGTGCTCGCGGGCAATTGTGTCCATGTGCAGGTCTCGCCGGAGGAACGGGCCGCGGCGAGATTGGTGATTGCGGTGCTCTGCAGAAGGCGGCGTAGGAGGCGCGGTGCGGTGCGGTGCGGTGCCCAGGTTGGTTCTTCGCGGGTTTCGGAGGCTCACGCACGCATCTCGGCCCTGCACGCGCCGCGGGGGCCGACCCAAGACTGTGCGTCAGGGCGAGGGTCGCAGCCCCCCTGCCCCCCCGCCCCAAACGGTGGGCATGGCGCCAACACCTGACCCCCCCTTCCCCTCTCCCCCTCCACCCTCTCCCACCTCCTGACAAGACACCCACCCCCTCGCGAGTTCCTGCCCGAAGTGCCCCGTAGCCCCCACGTGGCGCCGGTTTCCTGGACCCCTTCGGGATGGGGGGGCCCACACTCAGTGGCGCTTTATCCAAGAGGGAGACCCGTAGTACAGATCTGGACAAAATCCTTCAAACACACCTAATTACTTCATTATACAAAATATACCAATTTATCTCCCATACAGTAAAATACTCGGTATGAAGGGCACAATGACATCTGCATGGCTGAGGACTTCCGACGATGAAAGTCTTAGGCGCCTCAGTCGCCATAAATCGGGCACCACTTCCATACCAAAGGATTCTTCCTCTTTGTCGCCATGACGCCCGACTATGGCAGCCCAGTGTGCAGTGTCCTCTCGGTCGTAAAGGGCTTCACGGTAAATCCCATGGGTTAAAGGTAAATCCCTCGGATGAACAGTAAATCCCTCGAATGAACAGTAAATCCCCTGGAATAGCGGTAAATCCCTTGGAATGACGGTAAATCCCTCGGATGAACAGTAAATATTTTGGGTTAACAACAAATCCCCTGGAATAGCGGTAAATCCCATGAGTTAACGATAAATCCCTCGGATGAAGAGTAAATCTTTTGGGTTAACAGCAAATCCCCTGGAATAACGGTAAATCCCTTGGAATGACGGTAAACCCCTCGGATGAACAGTAAATCTTTTGGGTTAACAGCAAATCCCCTGGAATAGCGGTAAATCCCTTGGAATAACGGTAAATCCCTTCGGCTAACGGTAAACCTGTTGGATTGATGGTAAACCTGTTGGACTGACGGTAAACCTGTTGGATTAACGGTAACCCCTTTTGACCTAACCTAACCTCCCATCCTCTCTCCTCTCTCTCTCTAGATATCACCAAAGGTTAGTGGCAAGTTTACCTATTAATTCAAACCAGCCAGCCAACTGGTACTTCCGTGATTTGCTTCTAGCTGCCGCCAGATGATTTTATTCAGCTCAAGAGAAACAACTCACCCTCAATAGATTGTAAAATAAATAAATAAATAAATAAACGAATAAAAAAATAATTAACTTGTACCAGCCAAGGCATTTTTCTTGGGGGGGGGGGAGGCGCTACTGGCAAAACTATTTCTGAGGGTATTTGGGTGTTTAAACCTCTTGCAGGACTGAAAGGATTAAACCAATCTGGACTTAATCTAAATCCGTGGCAGCTTTTAGTACTTTTCTGCCTCTCGCCGAAAGATATATTGTACACTTTGACCTTCTCCTAAATGCGAACATTTCTCAGATTTTCTTAATTCTATTTCACTTATTTATACATATATCTTACATTCATTTCATCAACTGAAGTTGTCATTATGGGAATAAATGTATTTTTCCCGAAACAGACCGAGAAACGTGTGTGTGTGTGTGTGTGTGTGTGTGTGTGTGTGTGTGTGTGTGTGTGTGTGTGTGTGTGTATTATGTATATAATATATATATATATATACATATACATATATATATATATATATATATATATATATATATATACATAATACACACACATTATCATGCCTGCGGTGTTCATCAATACACCCGGACACAAACTCAATTATTACCAAAGGTGAACCCCAAACAATGTCATCAACCCCAGCTCAGGGTAGGTGAACTCCGGCATGAAGAAGGTCTGAAGCGGTCGAGACCCCCTTCCCTTCCCTTCAACCCCTTCGCTCAGTCCGGGGGTGGAGTGCGTGGCGGAAACCACTCTCAGAGAACAAAAATCGTCTCGTAATGTTAACCACAAGAAGATCTAGAGTGCGCCGTTGCAACCCACGCGGCATCATCCTCCGTAAACACATGAGAGAGAGTGAGAGAGAGAGAGAGAGAGAGAGAGAGAGAGAGAGAGAGAGAGAGAGAGAGAGAGAGAGAGAGAGAGAGAGAGAGCGCCACTCCTTGAGTTTCGATAATCCCCCAGTTTCTCTCTCTTTCTTCTTTTCTATCCTATTCCTCTCCCTCTCTACCCACTATAGTTGTGTGTGTGTGTGTGTGTGTGTGTGTGTGTGTGTGTGTGTGTGTGTGTGTGTGTTTGAGAGAGAGAGAGAGAGAGAGAGAGAGAGAGAGAGAGAGAGAGAGAGAGAGAGAGAGAGAGAGAGAGAGAGAGAGAGAGAGAGAGAGAGAGCCACTCCTTGAGTTTCGATAATCCCCTCCCAGTTTCTTTCTCTTTCTTCTTTTCTATCCTATTCCTCTCCCTCTCTACCCACTATAGTTGTGTGTGTGTGTGTGTGTGTGTGTGTGTGTGTGTGTGTGTGTGTGTGTGTGTGTGTGTGTGAGAGAGAGAGAGAGAGAGAGAAATCGTTCAACTTGTCCCCACGTTTCCCTGTTACAAAGGAAGAAGTTCTGCAACGGCTCAGGTGAAGGAAATGTTCGACATTAAACTGTCTTCAACTCTTCTCCTGCTTTTGACTTTTTACACATTTGCTCTGAGCGGAGCCAGGCGACTCCATTTAACCTGAGGGGAACCCACTCCCTCCCTCAGCAAGGGGAGGATGAAGGCGAATCACATTAGGCTATATTCCCACCAACCTCCAATTCATCGGTGTTACCACCAACGTCCAGAACTTTTTCCGCCGTCAAATCACAATGGCGATCTATTTTGCTTGTTGACCAGTTTACGCAGAATGTCATTTGATATTATGCTGGAGGAAAATGATTTTCATCCAGCATATCATCAGATTCTTTCCCCCCGGAAGCTACAAATATGCTCCAAAAGTCGAAGGAAAAACAGACCAGTGTGATACCGCCTTTACACATCAACTTCTGAACACGAAGACACAGTGGTGAGGAGAGTACGCCAGGAGGCGCTGACTACCTGCGGCCGAAACAGACACCTTTGCCCTATTATACGCTTTAGAGACTTGGGGCAGGTAACAACCACTGTTGGAAACCGGAGAGCCTTGCGGGATTCGAACCCAAAACTAAGCGAAGACGAGACCGGTACTTCTGATTACGCCACCGGGGTAGACAGTTTATAGAATACATAAATACTGCATGCCAGTTTGGTTCAGCCCACTTAGAGGAACGATATACACTGGCGCAAAAAAAAAGGCGCAAAAAACTCCTGCACAAATTAGATTGTACTACGTAATGACCCTAACACAATGCCATACCAGAACATCTGAACCCAAGATTATTACTTTAGAAAGTCAGTTCCCTTCAACATATAAAAACCCTGGCTCCACGGGACACAGGACAAGACACCTTATCACCGGAGACAAGTAAGTTGGCTCCCAACGTTTATCCTTCATGGGGGACGGTTGAGCACGGTCGAGCACCTACTTACCACCGGCAACCCGACATCATGCGCGCCGCCACCGTAACAGATGCATTTGTTCACAACTGTACACTGGAGAGAACAAAAGATGGTGGCAGCGGTGGGTTGTTGTTGTTGGTGGTGGTTGTAGTGATGGCAGTG
>NC_134787.1:3903119-3913119 GCF_046742065.1 Oratosquilla oratoria | reverse complement strand
AAAGGGAGAGAGGGAGAGAGAGGAAAGCTGACCAATTTTAACTTTTACTCTCCCTCCTTCAATCTACGACTCCACCTCTTTGGTGCGGCATTGTCTCCAAGGAAAGAGGATACTACTCACAAAATACCAATCTAATTGTAAAAATGTACACACACACAATAATATATATATATATATATATATATATATATATGTATATATATATATATATATATATATATATATATATATATATATATATATCATGAGTATGCCGGGTTCGAGTCCTGGACAGTACCACATTTCAATTTCAGCATGCTGGCCTTTGATGGCTTAGAATTAAAGTGCATTGTGTTTTATATAATATATATATATATATATATATATATATATATATATACATATATACACATATATATATACATGTATATCTATAATAATTTATACATATATTTAATTATATATATACACACATATATATACATGTATATATATACATGTATATATATACATGTATATATATATATACATATATATATACATATATATATATATATACATATATATATATATACATACATATATACATATACGTATATATATACATATACATATATATATACATATATATACATATACGTATATATATACATATACGTATATACATACATATATATACATATACATATATATATATATATATATATATATATATATATATATATAACATATATTATACATATATACATATATATATATATGTATATAAATATATATATATACATATATATATATATATATAATGATATACATATATATATATATATATGATATACATATATATAATATACATATATATACATATATATAATATACACACACACATATACACATATATACATATATATATATATAAATATACATACATATAAATATATACATATATACATATATATATATATGTATATACATATACATATATACATACATATATACATATATATACATATGTATATACACATATATATATACATATATATATACATATATATATATACATATATATACATATATATATATACTACATATATATATATATATATATATATATATATACTACATATATATATATACATATATATATATATATATACATATATATATATATACAGTATATATATACATATTATATACATATATATATATATACAGTATATATATATATGCATATTATATACATATATATATATATATATATATATATATATATGTGTGTGTGTGTGTGTGTGTGTGTGTGTGTGTGTGTGTGTGTGTGTGTGTGTGTGTGTGGAAGTTCGCTGGGCGAGCGGGTTTGGACGTCGTTACTTGCGGTAAAATTTGAGGGGATAGCGGATCGAACCCTGCCACCGGCAAAGTTGAACCAAGAGCATGGTTCATTGAATTCCACACTACAATGTCCTCTGCAAGAGGTACCGTCTCAGCCTCCCGATAGGGTGGAGTTTAGGACGTTAAATCACACACACACACACACACACACATATATATACATATATATATATATATATATATATATGTGTGTGTGTGTGTGTGTGTATACATACACATATAAACAAAAGTACAACCAAGTGTTCGACAATAAAGATCCACTGCAGAACCATCGGCCTAACCCGTTTACTTCTTGTGTTATTACCAACACGTGGTCAACCGACTACCCCCGTTGCTGAATAACAAAAAAATAATACAAAAAACAAACAGAGAAACAGATAAATAAATAAATAAAGAAATGAATAACTGAAGGAGAATTCCATCAGTCAGTCTCCATGTAAACATGGCGAGGGGCAACGTCGATCAAGGTCTGCTGCGTCGACCATCGACGCCGAAGAACGCCGTCAGTCAGATGTGGGAGTGTAACAGCGTCGGGTGATTTTATTACACGGTCGGAGGCTGGGGGGGGGTCATGAGAAAAGGCGTTAAGGTTAGGATCAGCAAACGAAATGCACAACAGAACCGCATGTTGTTTGCAAAGACATTTAAACACTGTTTCAATACAATGAGGGAAATTGGCTCTATATCCTTCTGCGCGTGGGCATCTTTATAAAAAATACTCCCCCTCCACCCCTACCCATGCTTCAATCGAGTTCCACTACCCCTTTCTCACCCCATTCTCCCCCCTGCCTAAACCCCCCACACTCCTCCTCCTCCCTCTCCCTCTTGCGCTGCCCGGCGAGTATTTTGGTGCCATCCCCCCCCCGCCTCCCCCTCCCCCTCCCCCCTTGTCCACCCCTGCCTGTCCACACTCTCCATGACGCCAACCATCCGCCTCAGTGCCGTGTCGAACCTTTGAGAGACGTCATGATCACCCTCTCCATGACGTCACGGCCTCAGCGTGACGTCAGGGCCCGTCCTCGGAATACATATTCACATCACGTATAACTCTTTTATTACGGTGCATTTCGTCCACTGAATACATACACATACACACACACACACACACACACACACACACACACACACACACACATGTGCTTTGTATACAGGGGGAGCAGGGTGGTCACACTTGTACACGAGGCGTCCGCATTTCGGCAGACGAACTATGTTCGCTTAATCGCCCAGAGTCTTTGGTTCACCATGTCCGAGCACTGACGAACGTGTCCGTCTTCTGAAACCGCGTACTATACGTCGGACTCTTCAGCCAAAACGGCCCTGCGAGCGTGTGGCCCTCTGTTATCCCTTCCCTGTCGAGAAGTACACAAGAAACCATGTACCGAGAGAACCTCTTCACCCCCATCAACCCTCAGCTAAAATAATATCGTCAAATGTCTGTTGAAATCAAATCGTCAACCCTCAGCTGAAATAAAACGTCTGCTGAAATCAAATCTTCAAACATTTGCTGAAATAAAATCGTCTGGCGCTACTTAGAACAAGATTGTCAAGCGTCAACTTGGAAGAAATTATTTGATGTTAACCAAAATAAAATCCACAGAGCGCAACACGAGGCGCGGGGGGGGGGGGAGGTGGAGGAGGATAATAATACAAAATAACCTCCACCAATTTGTGCGGAGTTTCCTCCACCTTCTCCATCCCTCCACCTCAACTCAGAATTCTCTTGAGTGGAACACGGACACAAAAAAGTTATAATATTTTTATTCACACTACCATGGTGCCCACAAATATCAAAATGTGGATTTTTATGACTTTACGAGTATGATTTTTCGCACGAAAATGTTACATTTTTATGACCCGATCACACATATACACACACACGCATGCACGCACGCACACATCATGACCCTGAAATATGAAATTAATGGGGAAACAGGCACTTTCAGGTAATTTGAAATTAATTACAAAGGCAATTTATGCAGTTACAGATCAACTAGTTTAATTTTCCACATTTTCAAAGATTTTAAATGTTGTACAAAAGTTACACAATATTTCATGGCTCTGTAGCAAATATGATTTTCATAACTTTACATCGAGACCTTTTAAATATAGGTTTATTATTTTGTTACTTTGCGGACACTGTCACACACACACACACACACAATATATATATACATATATATATATATATATATATATATATATACAAATATGTATACACACACACACACACATATATATATATATATATATATGCTGCCCTTCATGACTTGCCTGTTCCCACGGTTTATCAAGAGCCCATTCGTCAAGGCTCTAGGATTGATGCGCCAGCAAGACCAGACTGACTGTGGCTGTTTACCGCAGTGGCCGACTGCATCTAATCCTTCTTCGTCTTCGTCTCAGCCACCAGGAAGTTCCCCTGACTCATCAAAGTCCGGTCGGCGGCTGAGTGCCCACAGGTCGCCTGGCGCCGTAGCTGTATGACATCAATGTCATTTCAAGTTCCTGGCGTGTCACGGTTTGGGCGTCCTGACGTCATTTCCGTCCGTATAATGAAAAACGACATGACGTCATGACGTTCACGCGTGGTGTTGATGACGGCACGAGTTACTCGGTCGGTCCCTGAAACTTCACGACCCCTCATACGTTTGCCAAAACAAAATCTACCGAGGATATCCCGTCTTGAAATGTACTAGCAAAAGGACCGTTCACACGATCAAACGGTTTGTCAAACAAGTGTTTGAAGTGATGTTTGACCATGTGAATGGGGCATTTGGTTGTAAAACACGTTTGACAAACATGTTTGGCAACCAAACATCCCATTCACACGGTCAAACATAACTTCAAACACTTGTTTGACAAACAGTTTGACCGTGTAAATGGTCCTTTAAGGCCAACACGTGACAAAGACGACACGTAACAACTTACTAATATCTCGTCCGATGTACTATTTACTATTATCATCACCACCCTTCTGTTCTTTCCGCTGTAGTTGTTCTCGTGTTATTGTCTATCTTCTTCGTCATCCTCTTCCTTTACTCTCCCTACTTGAGACTCCATCAAAGCGAGCAATGTTGTATTCTTTTATAATTCTCGAGAAATGCGGAAACAGACAACTCGTACCGCATCGCAGCAGCAGCAGCTAGCCAGCCAGCCAGCCAGCCAGCCATTCGTCTTGGTTGATGTCCTCTTCCCCCCCCCCCACCATCCACTCCCTTCCACTGCAGAAAAACAACCGAGCCAGCCCGACTGTACGGCGCAAAGCCTGCTGTACACTCTACGAGTACATCAATACGTTACGGACCGCGTAGGCTATTATTAAACAGTAGCGTGTGTAACTAAGAATACACAAACCAAGTAGACGTGTGTTTACACTCTACATGCCATTCGCCCTGGGTCTACACGAGTCAGAGCTATAGGCGAGGACGTGGAGCCAGAGAGATGTATTATACAATATTGTATTGTATCTGCTGCTTTCTACTGGACGAGTGATTCACGCACAGCGACCGGTGGGAATGCCGGCTTCCACCCCCACGCCCACGCCCCCCCGCCTTCGTCCCCTAATCCACTGTCGCCGCCCCCACGCCCACACCTGCTGAATACAACGTTGTCTCCCCTTCCCTCTCACAATAAAAATAACTACGAGTGGTTTCCCTCAATTTCTCTAGACCGTAGGCAGTGCACTGTATAGATTCTGATGCGCCTTGACGATTTTATTCAGCTGAAGACCCTGATGATTACCCACCCCATCTCTTTATAGCCTTGGGTCCACCCATCTTCAACTTAATAACAATAATTCTGTCTTTTACACAATATACATTCATACAAATGACAGTGTTGGTTGGCAGGTTTGGATCACACACACACACACACACACACACACACACACACACACACACACACACACACGTCACAAACATTCTTTTGCGAATGTAGCTCAGTCTTCATTAAAAATGTTCTAACTCCAACGATAAAATATTTTGCCTTCCTTTCTCCAACCGTCGCTCTATCTCCTCTCGCACTAACTTGTTCCCCAGAGACGAGAAAGTTGTCCCGTCCTCCCCTTTTTGTTGATGGGGGGGCTGATAAGCCCATCGGTGATGCAAATGTTGGTGAACCTCATGGGGATATTCTACATAGTCTCTCTCTCTCACTCACTCACTCACTCACTCACACACACACACACGCCTGCTGAATACAACGTTGTTGGTAGAATCCCAGACTGTCAGTACGGCGGTGCTGACGGTACCTGGTTCGAATCCTGCCCAGGGATGACATTATTTCAGTATCGCTGCGCTTTGATTCGTTACTCCAACTCTCGTGGGCGGGGAGTTGGTGTGTGCGTGTAAGGTCATAGCATTACCCATAAATCGGTCATACGAGCTCTGAGCTCTCTTTCGGGAAGGAAATAGCTGTCGATCACGAGTCCAACACGTGATCCAAAGGCCAAGGTGAATCACACACACACACACACAAATAAATTAAAGAGTAAGAGGCAGGATCCCCATGAGCTTTTGTCCTTTCCTGTATACCACAATTAGGTAAATACAATATGTAAATGAATAAATAAAAAAGACTAAAATGTAAAAAAAAATGAAGAGATAGATTGGTACGAGTTCAATGAAACTAAAGGAATAAACAAAAAAATCCTTAAAATTTACAATAAATGATTGGAAAAGCATTAAAAACGGACTGGTTCAATAAAGGTTGTGCAATAGTTAAAAAAAGGAATTATGGCAAAAGGCAAACGATAGAAATGAATATACAAGAATAAGATGAAAAAAATTATAAGGCTGTAGCTGACAAATATAAAGATCAACCTAAATTGTTCTTCACAATAGTAAATGGCAAGCTGAAACACAGTAGCACAACGTCGAATTAGTATATAAAGATGCAAGAGTCCATGATGAAATAACGATTAAAAACCTTCCAAACATATTTAACAATGGGGAGGAATTTGAAGACGAAAAGGGTGACGAAAAATAAGATGTAATAAACAGTATAACAGTGAAAGTATATGAACTTTTTAAGTTATTTAATCTAAGTTACATAAGAAAATGGAGGTGAGAAATATCTCGGGGCCATACGAGATCTCAAACTGGATACGGAAAGAGTCCATAAAGCATGTGCTGGATAAAACAAATAAATTGAAAGAATGTTCCCTGGAAGAGGAGAAGGTGCCATTGGACCGTTAATCTGCAAATGTGGCACCAATAACCAAAAGGAAGAAACAGCGAGGTACCGCTAAATTATAAGCCACAGTCTCCAGTACAATATCCAAAATGCGCGGAAATTTTTATACGAATTAAATGTATGAAACGTTTAGAGTAAATCTTGGTTGACAACCAATCTGGATTTAGAAAAGGTAGGTTCTGTGTATTCAACCAACTTCTAGCGTGGTAGACTAGTTTCACGAGAGGGATAGTTCGATTGTGTATCTAAATTTGGAAAAGGCATTTGACAAAGTGCTGCACTGAAGACTGATACGGAATTTGGAAAACGTAGGAGCGGCCTTCAAAGAAACACCCCGAAATGGATGAAAGACATTTGTATGTGAGAGATGTATGGGAACACTAGTTTGAGGCGAAAACGTCCGACTGAGGAAGAGTGAAGAGTGAGGTACCAAGATCACGAAGCAAGTGCAAAGCAAAGTGGATTATAAATAACTACAGGAGGACCTAGATAATGTTGGACGGAGTGAGGAGTGGAAAGTTAATTTCAATGCAGAGAAATGTAAAATCTTGGAACTAAGCCAAAGTAGAAAAAGACTGACAAGAAGATTTAAAATGGAAAATTAATTAATAGCCAAGGCAAAGGAGGAAAAGGATTTAGGAATTTTAATTGGGGGTTATCTACTGCCAGAAAATACCAGGTGAGACATAATTTATTGAACAATATATGAGTAGCATCTCATTACATGGACGAGGACATGATGATGAATATTATTGAAAGTCCGTTTCGCCTTAGACTGAATATGAAGAGGTGATGTGGTCACATCTAAAAAAAAAAAAAAAAAAAAAAAAAAAAAAAAAAAAAAAAAAAAAAAAAAAAAAAAAAAAATACAAATAGGGAACGCAATTAGCGGCAATCAAAATGATCAAGTCTGCAGTAAATGACAAGATGTAATATGAGGAAAGATTCAGAAAACTGGGATTTCCAACAATGGAGGGGCGAAGAGAGGACGACAAGACAATGATATTTATTCAAGAGAAACTTACAGAAAAATATGGACAGAGAGAATTTGCTAGTATGGAATGAAATATCTAGAAGAGGCCAAGGGAAAAACGAAGAAGCGAACTTGTTTAAAATATTTTTACATGGACGTGCAGATTTTTGTAATGAATCAGGTGAAAATATTGTCCAGGACAAAAGAAAACTACTTAGCAAAGTTTAACGAGTGGACGGAAACAGACAGGAACCCATGAACAGTTCTTTTTTCGTACATTACAACTATGTACACACACAAACAGCATGTACACACACAAACAGCATGCATGCACACACACACACACACACACACACACAAACGCAGGCACATAAACATACGCGCGCACACACATACACACGCACACGCACGCACATAAACATACGCGCGCGCACACGCACACACACAAACATGCGCGCGAACGCGTGCACACACGCACGCACGCACACACACACACAAACATGCGCGCGAACGCGTGCACACACGCACGCACGCACGCACGCACACACACACACACACACACACACACACACACATACGTAGGCACACAAACATACACACCAAGTACACACTAACACATACATACTACCATGAGCACAAGCAAAACGTATAAACAACCCTGGCTTTGCCAAGAGTGCCTAGTGCTTGTTGCTACATAAACAACTGCGCTCGCCAACGTATAAAAAGAACACGCGCGTGCGCGCACGCACACTCAGGACTGGATAAATGTGTTCGGATTAATTCAAAGGATGGACAAAACTGACAGGGAAAATATATTAGTCTGGAACAAAAGAACGATACGAGATAATTCACGAAAGAAAAGGTGCCTCAAGGACACCAAGAAACATTTTTTAGTGTTGTTGATCAGGTGGATTAGCAAATCGTCCAACGAAGAACCGGACCGAATTTAAACAAAGTTTCGTCGATTGAGGCAGAGACGCTTAATGGACGTAGCTCGTATCCTGTTCATTAAAACAAGGTACAGGTAATTACACACACACACACACAAACATGCCTGTATATGACAGTTTCACAAGTACAGATGCTCAAGAAAATCTGTGTCGGGTGGTTCTCCCGACACCTCACATTTTTATTCTGGCTAAACAAGACGATATTATTCGGCCGAGGAGACACCCTATTCGCGTTCCTAGCGTCTTACTTCGCCACAGTTTCGAACTTTCTATCGAACACTTCCACACGAACTGCGCTAAGGTGCCCTCCGATCTACCATACAAAGACACCCATCCAGTAACGAGAACGACCCGCAACCAGGAAACAGTCCTTGGAACTACCTCAACACTTCGCCCCTTTAACATGGTCACTAACAGTGCCGTTCTGTCTGGCACTCGATTCTATCAAGCTGAAGGGGGAAGGAAGGGGGAGGAGAGGGGAAGTGGGAAGGGAGGGGAATGAAGGAAAGGGAGCGGGATTTGACAGGGGGGGAAAGAGTTCCGTACATGTATATATGTCTACGTATTTTATATATACATTTTTATATTCGTCGGAATCAAAGAATGTAGTGACCAACACTCCCTTACCGCCATCTCCTTCTTGGTCCTATTCCCTTGGCTTTGGAGCCAGGGTCCTCAGGTCGTCCTCTCAAACATCCCATCACTCTCTATTCTTTACCTCCTGAGGATCGCTTTACCAGGAGTCCACGAGTTTTCCCCTTGTAAGAGGGAGGGTGGAGGGGTGTGGAGTGTATTCAGGGATGGAATGGGTGGGAATGATTTTATCCCTTTTCCTTTTTGGCTACCTCCCTTGTAAGGGGGAAAAAAGCTTTGGTATATGTATGTACACCTTCCCTCTTGTGGAACTTCGCCCCCTCCCCGTCCCCATTCCCTTGGGTTTTCGAAACCCCAGGTCGAGCCCCCGTGGTTGAAGAATTTGCACCCAGGTCACCAATAACATACGACAATCAGATCCTGGGCATCTCTGGATCTCACCCCTGGCGATCTGGTGAGTCATGTTTAACTCCCCCCCCCCTGCTTACCAGTTAATTGCCCACTCCCCTCCCCTACTCCCGTCCCTCTCCCTCTTCCTCCTCCTCCCCGTCCGTCTATTCTCGTCCCGAGACTACAGAGAAGCTTCCTCGCTGTCGTTCCGAATTTACTGGTTCACATCACTGCCGACCATTAACCCCTTCCAACACGATGAGGTCCCTTTTTGTTAGACCGCAGACGATTCCAATCAACTGAGGGGTGAGCCTCTGAACCTCTTGACGGCCCAGGACCCTGAGTTGGGGCCCCAATTCACTGAATAAAGTCGCCCGCCGCTAGCCAGGACACAATTCGACCAGAGACGTCAACTTACTGATTTTTTTTTTTTTTTTTTTTTTTTTTTTTTAATGCAGGGTTGGCACCCACCCGTGCTTCAACTTCAGGTTTACGATGCCTCCATGGTACACTTTTCTTACTGATTCCTGCTGAAGTG
>NC_134787.1:3860619-3898119 GCF_046742065.1 Oratosquilla oratoria | reverse complement strand
CGCTATGATAGATTTATTTATTTATTTGTTTATTCATTTATGTGACAATATCTATTCGTTTATTTATTTAATAAATAATAAAGAACGCAGTGTAAGGGCCAAACGTATTTGGGAACCACAGCCTAAGACGCTCTTCCACTACAACCCACCTGCTTGACCCACGTGACCTAGTTCCTCCCTCCCCCCCCTCCCTCCTCCTCTCGCCCGTTTCCTCCCTCTCTTCCTCCCCCAACGACTACCCACCCTCTCTTCCTCCCCCAACGACTACACCGTTACCACCCCAGCCAACCACGCTCCCCGTGTGTGTGTGTGTATGGCGCCAAGCGGTCTTGCTCCTTCTGAGACCCAGCTGGTCTCGAAGAAAAGGTAGGTCGAGGACTCGCGATCAACTGGCTGACAGAAGTTCCTTCCCTACCACCACCAGCGGAAGACGCGAGTTCCATGTATACATACATACGCACATACATGTATACTTACAAACATACATCCATGCATACCAGCGGAAGACGCGAGTTCCATGTATGCATACATACGCACATACATGTATACTTACAAACATATATTCATGCATACCAGCGGAAGACGCGAGTTCCATGTATACATACATACGCACATACATGTATACTTACATACATTCATGCATACCAGCGGAAGACGCGAGTTCCATGTATACATACATACGCACATACATGTATACTTACATACATTCATGCATACCAGCGGAAGACGCGAGTTCCATGTATACATACATATGCACATACATGTATACTTACATTCATACATACCAGCGGAAGACGCGAGTTCCACGTATACATACATACGCACATACATGTATACTTACAAACATACATTCATGCATACCAGCGGAAGACGCGAGTTCCACGTATACATACATACGCACTTACATGTATACTTACAAACATACATTCATGCATACATACATACATACAGGCATATTTTGTAGACACCACAGGGCAATTATGGAACGGAAAACCAAACTTTTTTTGTCTAGACATTTTCAGAGTAAGAAGGGGAGAACAGACGAAATTTTTTTAGTTTTCCGTTCTTTAATTTCCCTGTGGTGTCTGCGAAATATGTCGAGCACACGCTCATTGTTATTATGGGTGCATGCATGGATGCACACACCCACACACACACACACACACACACGCACACACACACAAGTACGTATTTATATTGTGACATTAACTGAGCCTCTCTAGATTGGCACTATTCGGGGCGACGTTAATCAGCTGACATGAGAAGGTAACGTATTCTATCAATTTTATTTCATTTATTCATTTATTTATTTATTTATTTATTCATTCATTCTCTAGATCGATAAGGTATCATATATATCTATTTATCTATTTCATTTTTTTTCCCATTCTACAGATCGATGCCCACCCACTCGCCTCAGCTACAAAGTCAACTTGGAGCAAGCCAGTTGTGTTAGCGTGGTATGTGTATATCATACCATTATACCATTATATATTTATTATACCATTATATCATACCATACGACCAACCGAGTTCCTCGTCGCGCCCCGAGTCTGTCCCTCTGCTGAATAAAACCGATGTGTCGTTAACCCGAAAAAAATGGATAAAGTGCGTCCCGGTATTGATGGGATTAACGTCCTAGCGGATCCCCGAGCGTTGATGAGCATAATTATCACATCCCTCTGGCGTCACGAGAGAGAGGGAGAGAGAGAGAGACAAAGAGAGAAAGAGAGGGAGAGAGAGAGAGAGAGAGAGAGAGAGAGAGAGAGGGAGAGAGAGAGAGACAAAGAGAGAAAGAGAGGGAGAGAGAGCTCTTGTAATTTTATCTTGGATAATGGGAAGAGATTCTTTCCAGAACAGACTATAACCCTAATTCACAATGGTAATACATTTCTGTGACATTTTCCTGGCTAACAACACAAAATCCAAATTCGGTTAAAGGAGTGGGGGTATGGGGGTAACGGTCTAAAACAGTGGTTCCCAAACTGGGGGAAATTTGAACCTACCAGGGGGGAAATAATTACACTACCTACTAACTAAAAAAATCTCAGATGAATTTTCTCATGTCTGAGAGAGAGAGAGAGAGAGAGAGAATGCCTGTTTATCAGTATATATGTACATTTGAAAAATAAATTAGTAGATAGTCACAGTGTGTTTTAACTACTCTTTCCCTCATACACATGAAGGGGGAAATCTGGATGGTTGAACTGGGTGCAGGGGGGAAATGACAGAAAAAAGTTTGGGAACCACTGGTCTAAAACAAAATTGTCTCGAGAGGGAACGCGGAAGGTCCAGCTTCGACTCCCAGTCAGTGCAAAAATACTTTCATGATTTTCCGACACCTCTTCGCAACAACGGACACCAGTCGTTCGCATCAACTTAACTGCCCAATTCCACTTCCTCTCTTTCATCGCCTCCACAATATCTTTCACTCCAGTCTGCTCTCTCACCCAACTTGCTCTCTTTCGGTCTCTCAGCGTTATTCCTACCAATGATCTCTCCATTCCTCACCTCTGTCTCCATCGCCTTCGTCAGTTTCCAAGTCTCACATCCGTGGAATACTGGCAGTATACAGTGATTGTAATTTTTCAGTTTCAAATATAAAGGTAGAGCCTCTCGGGATTTTGTTTTACTTACCAAACATTTTCCAATTATAACACGCCTTTTTATGTCATCATCATGATACTTAGTCACTTTCACCATCTGGCCTAAATAATTATACTCTTCAACTTCTTCAAGACTCAATTATAAATCTCATTTCACTCCCCCCCCAAAAAAAAAAAATCTCTTTACTTTGAACTTTCGTGTTGAACTTTACTTTGGTTTTACTCTAATTCGTTTTTAAACCTACTTTGAAATTTTCTTTATTCAGATCATTCAGCATATCTTGCAAACATTTTGCTCTTTCTAAAATAATATGCCAACAGCAAATCTTAGGTGGTTAATATATTCACCATTAATCTTCACACCTTTATCCTCCCTATTCAACCTTCTGGAAATCTCTTCCAAGCAAGCTCTAAATAATTGTAGTGATATTATATAGCCTTGCCGTACTCCTTTCTCGATCTTTAAATCTTCTTTTTCTTTATACAATCGAATTAAAAGAGTACCTTTAGCATAAATATTTTCTAGAACCCTTACGATCTGTTCGTTTGCACCCTCCTTGCGTACCGTGACTTAGGTTTGGTCAATTGGGGGTCATTACTCAGTGTGGATGATATTCTTCCTAACTTCTGAGCCGTTCCCAGGATTCGAACCCATGCGCCTGACCTTCATAACGGCTGCCAGCCGCGTGCGCTACCGTTGAGCCACATCGGCCCCCATGTCTACCACTGTTATGGAGGACCATGACGGCAGTTACATTAAGCCTCGCTTGGCGTTTCATAGAATTTCGTGCATACTCTGAGCGAAACTTTACTGCGTTTTTCAATGTGTCGAAGGATCACCCGGAGAAGAATATATATATATATATATATATATATATATATATATTATATATATATATATATATATCCATATATATATATATCCATATATATAAATATATAGGTATATATATATATATATAATTATATATATATATATATATAATTATATATATATATATAAATATGTATATATATACATATATATAAATATATAGGTATATATATATATATACATATATATAAATATATAGGTATATATATATACATATATATAAATATATAGGTATATATATATATATATATATATATATATATATATATATATATATAAATATATATATATATATATATATATATATATATATATATATATGTATAACAACAATTAATAGACTGCTCATTATAACCCAGTGGTCCTACATTTGTCCAGTTCAGAGTCAAATGACTCCAACCACTTGTAGGCCTCAACACCATAATAAAACTGCCTGGCCTGTGGCACCACACTATCTACTGAAGAGTGCCACCGAGCTCAAGAGGTCTAAACTCTCTCTCAAACTCTCTCTCTCTCACACACACACACACATACACAACCTCCTGGTGCCAAGTTAAGCCTCCAACTTCCCCGGCGCCAAGTCCGGCATTCCACACATGAAATGAGGACCCCGGACAGTCCGGGCACCTTCTGGCACTGCTGCACCCGGCCCCCCCAACCCCCACCACCCCACCCCCACCCCCCGTCCCCAAGGGGCCGCATCGACGGGCCTTTCTCAACCACCAAGAACTAAAGCGACATATCACTCGCCTCCACAAACGAAGCCCAATCAAGGCTCCTCTACATTAAACACCTTCCCCTAGGATGGCATGCTTTAATTATTTTATTATCGCTGCCGTCAGGTGATTTTAATCAGCCAAAGCCCTTCCCCCCCCATACACATCGAAAAAATAAACTTATCGAGAGAGATCCTGGTCTAAGTGGGATTTTTTTTTTTATGAATTATTTCCTCTATCGACTTCGGTACTTGTGAAGTGTAAAATATATTTAAAAACCAACAATTGACACCTATAACTCTGCATATATGTACCGTCATTGACATTTAGTGCATCACTCAAGCCTTGAAAGATTCATTTTTACACTCCAAAATATAAACATATAAATAAGCATCGTGTAGCGGGTATGCCGACTGTCAAATTTTACTGACATGTTATCTTTAGCATATAAATGAATAAATGAATAAATAAATATTAATGAATAAAATAAATTTAAATGAAATTAAATTAAATAAGAGAACCCTCTTCTATCTTGTGTTATTAACTCTATCCCATAAATGACAACTATATCCACTGTGCTGGATAATTTGGCCACAGGACTTCCCTTCGGCAATTTACACAATCGCGAAAAGTGCGGAGCATCGCTGTGCCTACAGAGGACGTACATGCAACCTTCGGAAGACAGTTTATAGGGTCCTGATCAATCATTCGTCCGAGGAAGACAAGGAACGGTCAAGAAGAAAAATGGATGGGGAGTATAACAAGAGGAGGAGGAAGAGGAGGAGGAGGAGGAGGAGGAGGAGGAAGAGGAGGAGAAGGAGGAGAGTGAGGACAAGGAGCATGAGGGCGTACAACATGAGGAAGAGCAGGAGGAGGAGTGTACAGGAGGAGGAGGATGAGGAGGAGGCTGAGGAAGAGGAGGAGAAGGATGAGGGTGAGGACAAGGGGCATGAGGGCGTACAAGATGAGGAAGAGCAGGAGGAAGAGTGTACAGGAGGAGGAGGAGGAGGAGGAGAACGAGGAAGAGAAGAAGGAGAAATAGGAGGAAGAGCAGGAGGCGGAGGAAGGAGTGTACAGAAAGAGGAGGAGCGAGGGAAGGAGGAAGAGGAAGTAGCGGGAATAATAGGTGGTGGAGGGGGGGAGGAGGAGGAGGAGTAAGACAGCGAACAGTGGGAGAAGGAATAAGAGGAAGAGGAGGGGAAAGGAACGAAGAGGAGGAAGAGCAGGATAAAGCGGGAGAAGGAATAGGAGGAGGGGTGGGAAGAGGGAGGGTTGGAGAAGAGGGGAATGGGGAGGGGACGGGAGGGTGGAGAGTAGGCGGAGGGTATGGACAAAGGAGAGGGGGGGAGGGTAGGGATGAAGGAGAGGGAGAGGAGGGCAGGTAATGAGAGGAGAGGGGTGGAGGGAGGGAAGAGAGAGAGGTGGAAGTGAAGGAGGAGGGGTGGATGGGAGGGAAAGGGAAGAAGGGAGGGGTGGAGGGAGAAGGAAGGAGGAGGAGGCGTGGAAGCGAGGGGAAGGAGAAGAAAGGGAGGGGAAGGAGAAGAAAGGGAGGGGAAGGGGTAGGAGAAGGAGAAGAAACGGAAGGGAAGAGAAGGAAGAGAGAGCAGGAGACGGAAGGGCAGGGGCGAGGAGAGGACGAGAAAAGGTGGGGGAGGGGGAGGAGAGGAGGGAAGGCGAGGGAAAGAGGGGAGGAGGGAAGGCGAGGGGAGGAGGGAAGGCGAGGGGAGGAGGGAAGGCGAGGGGAGGAGGGAAGGTGAGGAAGGAAGGACAAAGGGGGGGGAGAGAAGGGATAGGGAGAGTTGATACAAAAGGGAGATGGAGTGTTGTGATAGGAGAGAGAGAGAGGAGGGGAATAGAGAAGGGAGTGAATAAGCGGGGAATAGTGGATAAGGAAAGGAGATTAGGAGAAGGATGGGAAATAGAAAATAGGATTTTTTTTTTTTTGGTTGGGGAGGGGAAGAAGAAAATGAGAAGAAGAGAGTATTGGGAATGAAAGGAATAAAGGATGAGAAATAGAAAAAATAGAAGTTTTTTTTTTTTGGGGGGGGAGAAGAAAATGAGAAGGAGAGGGAAAAGTATTGGAAAGCAAAAGGAATAAAAGAGGTAACCAACTCCATGTGGACGAGAAGACACGACGGCCGATTGTGAGAAAGACAAGAGAAGACCCCGAGGGGGGGAGGGGGAGGGGGGAGATGTTGGCAAAGGAGAAAGATGAAAGTTGGGGTGAGACAGAGAAACCAAGGACAGAGGGGAAAGGGGGGGGGAGGAAGGAGGAAAATGGGGGGGGGGAAAGGAGAGAGAGGAAGGAGAGGAAGGAAAAGGTATGAAGACCTAAAAACTGTTCGACATTGAGTTATTATGCCCTCGGTCGCATTCTGCTCCAACTTCAGAGGTACTTAGGACTACAGCTTCAGAGACGGAGATGGAGGACGAGGAGGACGAGGAGGACGAGGAGGACGAGGAGGATGAGGATGAGGACGAGGAGAAGGAGGACGAGGAGAAGGAGGACGAGGAGGACGAGGACGAGGACGAGGAGGAGGAGGACGAGGAGAAGGAGGACGAGGAGAAGGAGGACGAGGAGGACGAGGACGAGGACGAGGAGGAGGAGGAGGACGAGGAGGAGGAGGAGGACGAGGAGGACGAGAAAGAGGCAATACCTCACCCAAAGAAAACTACAAAATTTGCGACCGAGAGTGAATGAGTGTACGATGGGGGGAGGGGGTGGGAGGCGGTGGTGGAGTGATGGGAAAGGGGGGGAGGGGCATACGTGGGGGGGGGGTTTAGCTGGGCCCCGAAGTCGTGCCAACAACGTTGCCCCCTCACCCCCCCAACTAACCACGCACCACGTCCACGCCATCCACTTCGATCACTTTGTATTTCTGTTGTAATTCCAATTCCACCACCACTCGTTTGTTCCCTGACGCTCAGCCAGTCACTCAGTGAAGACGCAACTGAGAGGCTGATTCCAAATATCACTCTCTCACCAGGAAAAAATATTCCTCTAGTTACACGTGGGGGTACGAGATAAACACACACACGCGCGCGTACACACACACACACACACACACACACACACACACAGGGAGAGAGGGAGAAAGAGAAGATCTGTCTTTATGTGAGGGGTGACAATCACGACTGCTTCAACGCGGCCCTGAATGCAAAGAAGCCGTTACTCTGACAAATTCCCAATTCTGTTTCAGCCTTCACAGACGGGGTGTGGAGGTTCCCTCAGCTGAAGAAAGCAGCCTGGCAGGAAGCCACAAACACATGCAAAAGCCATTCTGGCAGCCTACGGGTTAACAATACTGAAAGGTGACGGTTGCCAATAGCACAATCCGTGACGATCAATCTTTGTCAACAAAACTCGAGACGGTCAGAGGAGCAGCATCAAACGGTAACCCTAGCGAGCTGTGCCACTTGCTCTGATGAAAATATACGTGTGTGTGTGAATATATATATATATATATATATATATATACATATATATATATATATATATATATATATATATATATACTATCAGGGACGGCAAGTTACTAACAAGAACTGTGAGACTAAGCGTAGGCCTTTGCAGAAGCAGAAATGCTCTGATACCATCTGAGAAGGGAGTCCGGTAGTGGGGGGGGGGGGAGGTAAAAGAGGGGAGAGGAGGGGAGAGGAGGAAAGGTGAGGCGAGAGGGAAGTTAAGTCACACGACACTTTGGACGGCGATTTTAATGTTGATGCCAAGTCTTTCTTCATACAAGAGGAAGTCGGTAACAGATAATCATCCTGAGAGCATTATTAGTATCTGTCCGTTTTCCCCCATCCCAAAGTAATTTTTGATACGCCAAAAAAGACTATGGTTCTGCCCCATTGAAGTTCACAAAAACAATGAATAAATAATAACAGCAATAAAAACATTAGTAGATATATGAATAAAATATAAATAATGAATAAAAACAAATAATAATAGTAATAGAAACATTAGTATATATATGAATAAAATATAAAAATAAAAATAAATAATAATAGTAATAGAAACATTAGTAGATATATGAATAAAACATAAATAAACATTTATTATTTAATCAATCAATAAATGGGAGGGGGGCACAGCATAAAAAATTTACTTTCCTGTATCGGACCAGAATTACGTGTCTGCACTTCTACGACGCAATAACTGGAGCCTGGTAACTCGTTCTTACACTTACACGTGCGTGCGTGCGTGTGTGTGTGTGTGCGTGTGTGTTCCTTTTTTGCAGCCCTCACTGTATCCAGGTATTCTTAAAATCCACTTATAACACTAACACAAAACCAAAAGGAATATGCTTGCATATTCTAGATTAATATTGTACGAGTTTTAACAACTCATCATTTTACATAATTTATTTTTAGAACAACGATGAAGAACGTGTGTGCGTGTGTGTACACACACACACACACACACACACACATATATATATATATATATATATATATATATATATATATATATATATATATCGAGTTTTTGTGAATAGAAATGAAAATGCGGCGTGAGTCTGGGACACCCTATATCCAAAGTTTTATGTAATATATATATATATATATATATATATATAATATATATATATATATATACACAGTATATATATATCAAAGTATATATATATATAGTAACAGCGATGCAATTATATATATATATATATATTATATATTATATTATATATATATATACGTATATATATATATATATATATATATATATATACATATACAGTATATGTATATCAAAGAACAAATCGTTAGTAACAGCGATGCAATTCAAATAATCAAGCTCAGCCGTCGCGAGGGGCCCCGAGTTCAAAGCTCGCGACAGCCGAGCCTGTTTGAAATATATATATATATATATATGTATATATATGTATATTTATATATATATATATATATATATTTTTTTTTTCTTTTAACCATCAAGATGCGCTACTCAGTCATAGGCCTTCTCCAAGTCCAGACATTACGCTGACCGTACCCAAGGAATAAAAATCTCCCGAGTGCAAAATGTTTGTTACGCAGCTGAGTACAAATGTTTTGTTAATCAAGATCTGTGACGTCTTATCCCGTGCTAAGGATCGGCGATCATGTGGTTACATTGGGACATTTCCCAAATTTTCTCTCGAACTCCATTAATTTCGCACTCTCTGAAGTCACGCTAATCGATCGGTAATTATATATAATTATTTTATCACACTCTCTGTACAAAGACGTCACATTAGCTCTTTTCCAACGTCTAAGCAGTACCTTGCTTTGGCAAGACCGGGGGAACAGGGGTCTCTCGAGGTAGCCGATTAGTCCCGTGTTGACTGACGGGATTAGCAAAACACGGACCGGCTATAGGTTCGAATCTGACACCAACCTGTGACTTCCACTTCACCCAGAGGTCCCAGCACACGGGAAGGAGGAGGAGGGGGAAGAAGGAAGAAGAAGTAAAAGCAGAAGAAGAAAAAATAAGTAAAAGTATAAGAGGTAGAAGAGGAAGAAGAAGTAGAAGTGGGCGAAGATAAGGAGGAGCAAGAACAAGAAAAAGAAGAGTGAGGAGGAGGAGGAGGAGGAGGAGGAGGAGGAGGAGAAGAAGAATAAAAAGGATGACCTTGGTCAGTTAAGCGACTCCTGGCGTGAGCTCACTCATTACGGACTTAATAATAAACCTACTTTCTGAGAAGAACGCACCAGGCGTGGGCAGTTCGTTCTCATTCCACTCCCCACAATGCCTTGCATTTCATGAGTAACAGCAGCAACGACTGCAACAACACTGTAGTCGAGAGGCCAAACGCAGAGTATGGGATCCAATGTATTTAACGTTGCGCCCACCAGGGTTATTTCTGAAGAAGCCCTGCTGGTCGAAATGTTAAATACATTGGATCCGATACTCTGCGTTTGCCCTCTCTCCTACAATGCCTTGCATTTCTTCAAGCATTACAGCGCCGACATCAAAGCGGGAGGGTCCGTTTCTGTGCCCCTTGTTCAACACGATGCCCGCGCGCGACCACAGTAATCACTCAAGATGGAGAATCTTTCTGGATCTGATGTGGACAAAACCCGCGCGCCTTCGTAGTAAGTGGACTTGTGCCATTGCATTCTCCTGCAATTTGCATATTTATAGATGCTCTTCGGGCGTGGGAAGGGAAGGATGGAAGAGAAAAGGGAAGGGAGGGAGAGGTGGGAAGTATTTGGAGGGGAAGTATGGGTGATAACAAAGGGGGAAAGGAAGGAAGGAAGGAAAGGGGAGGGAAGGGAAGTAGGAAAGGTGAAAGTAAGGACGAAAGGTAGGAAGGAAGGGAGGAAGGAAAGAAGCAAGGAAAAAAGCAAGGAAGGGAGGAAGGAAAGAAGCAAGGAAGGGAAGAAGGAAAGAAGGAAGAAGGAAAGAAAGGAAGGAAAGAAAGGAAGGAAAGAAAGGGGAGGGAGGGAAGAAGGAAAGGTGAAAGTAAGGACGAAGGGTAGAAAGGAAGGGAGGAAGAAAGGGAGGAAGGAAGGAAGGGAGGAGGGAAAGAAGGGAGGAGGGAAAGAAGGAAGTAGGGAAAGAAGGAAGGAAAGAAGGAAGGAAGGAAAGAAGGGAGGAGGGAACGTGGACGAGGTGTATGACGAGAAAAGAGAAACAGGAGGGATTGAAACGAGGAATGGATGGGAGGAAAGGATAAGAGAAACAGGTAAGAGAAACAGAGGAGGAGGAGGAAACTTGATAAAGCAGGGAAGAAAGGATGTACAAGAATGGGGAAAAAGAAGGGAAGAGGGAAGAACAGAGAAGAGGAAGGCAGGAGAGAAAAAAAAACAAGAAGAGGAGTGTAGAAGAGAAAGAGAAAATGAGATAAAAACGAGAACGAAAAGAAAGGGAGAGAAGGAACTAGAGAAAATGGTGGAGACAGAAAAAGTAAAGTGAAAGAGAAGAGGAACGGAGAGGAGAAGAGGAGGAGGACAAGAGGAGAAAGAAAAGGGAGAGAGGAAACAAGCTGAAGAGGAGGAAAAAGGGACGAGGAACACAACAGAGATGAAGGACATATGAAAGAGGATGGATATGGTTAGAAATAATGAGAAAATAAAACAGGGAGAAGGAAAAGGCGAAAAGGAAGACTAAGGAAGAAGGAAGAAGAGGAAGAAAAGGAGGGGGCAGATGAAGGGGTGAAGAGGCGAAAACGAAGAGGAGAAAAGAAAGAAGCCAAAGAAAAAGAGAAGGAAGGTGAAACAGGAAAAAAGGAGAGGAAGAGGAAAGAGGAAGAGGAAAGAGGAGAGGAAAAGCGATGAGAGGAGAGAGGAAGTGGAGGAGAAAGGGAGGCGTTGAAAGAAAAAAAAATGGAGTAAGAAAGACTATAGTGAAGCAAAAGTGGAATGCGTGGAGGAGCAAAGTGGAAGAGCGACAGGTGTGGAGGGGCTCGAGGGTAGTGTGGCGAGAGGGAGAATGGAGGATGGAGGATGGAGGATGGAGGATACGGAAGGGGCACAAACAGTGGGAGGAGAGTGGTTGGAGGCTGGACAGAGGTAAAAAGCGAGTTATGGGAAGAGGGAGAGGGATGAGAGGTAAGAGGCACGAGAATGGGGAGAGGCGAGGGGGAGGCTGAGGAGGGGGGGTGAGGAGGGGAGGTGTGAGTGGATATAGGGAGGGGAGGTGTGAGTGGATATAGGGAGGGGAAAGAGGAGGGGACGGAGGTGTGAGGAGGAAAGGGGAGGGGACGGAGGATGTAAGGAGAGAGATATGTGGGGAGGTGTCAAGAGAGGAGGGAAGAAGAGAGGAGGTATGAGGAGGGGAGAAGAGAGGATCTGTGAGGAGATACGATGAGAGGGATGGGGTGAGGAAGAGGGAGGAGAGAGGAAGGTGTACAATGTTTAGGAAGGGATGGAAAGTTGTGAGGGGACAGCTAGGGAGGGAAGAGGAGGGAAGAGGAGGGAAGAGGAGGGTAGGGGAGAGAAGGAGAGGAGAGAAGGAGAGGAGGGAAGGAGAGGAGGGAAGGAGAGGAGGGAAGGAGAGGAGGAAAGGAGAGGAGGGGAGGGAAGATGTGATGAGGGAAGGAGAGGAGGGAAGGACAGGAGGGGAGGGAAAGGGAGGGGAGAGGGAAGATGTGATGAGGGAAGGGGAGAGGAGAATGGAGGGAAGGGGAGGAGGGGAGTGAAGATGTGATGAGGGAAGGGGAGGAGGTCAGGGAAGATGTGATGAGGGAAGGGGAGGGGAGAGGAAGGGAGAAGAAGGAAGATGTGATGAAGGAAAGAGAGGCGGGGAGGGAAGATGTGATGAGGGAAGGGAAGGGAAGGGAAGGGAAAGATAGGGGAGGGGAGGGGAGGGGAGGGGAGGGGAGGGAAGGGAAAGGAAGGGAAGGGAGGGGAGGGAAGGGGAGGGAAGGGGAGGGGAGGGAAGGGGAGGGAAGGGTAGGAGAGAGGAAGTGTATGGAGAAGACAGAACTAGCCCGGGGGGGGGGGGAGCGGGCTGACGAAGGGAATGCTCCTCCCCTCATCCCTACAACCAGTATGAACAAGATGGAAAATGTACTACAGTACATACGTACAGTACGTGCCTGAAGTTTCGCATTCCTGCGGCTGAGCTGGGAATCCAAAGAAGCCTACCCATTTAGTACTACACACAATTTCGAAGTAATCCTTTAGTTATGGGGACTGTAGAAGTATGTGGGGAGATAACCCAGCGTGGGTTGTAATGTTATGGATACTGACATGAGAATTCTGATATTACTATGGGGGGGGGTTTCAAATTAGAGGGGGTGGTAAATTATGGGGGGTTATATAATGAGGGTTAATATGTTATAGGGTTGTTATCGTATGGGCGTTATTATATTATGGAGGTTGTTATATTATGGGGCTATATTATGGAGGTTGTTATATTATGGGGTTATATCATAGGGGTTGTTATATTATGGGGTTATATCATAGGGGTTGATATACTATGGAGGTTGTTATATTATGGGGTTATATCATAGGGGTTGTTATATTATGGGGTTATATTATAGGGGCTGTTATATTATGGGATTATATCATAGGGGTTGTTATGTTATGGGGGTTGTTATGTTATGGGGGTTGTTATATTATGGGGGTTGTTATATTACGGGAGTTGTTATGGTGACAATTCAAACAAAGTAGACGACAGAAGGGAAGGGCGCATCGTGAGCACCTTGTATCACCCCCTCCCTCCCTCCCTCGTCCTCCTCTCTGGCAATCACATGACCGTGAAGCACGTCGGAATATGTTCACAGACGTAAGCAAGGTATATAAAACACACAAACACACACACACACAAGTGCAGAAGCACAAGCGCATACAATGGATTTGGAGGAGGGGGGGGAGAGGAGGAGGAGGAGGAGGAGGAGGAGAGAGGACAAGATGGCGGTCAAGCTACAGGAGTCACAGCAGCACTCCCCCCTTCCCCTTCCCCCCCCCCGGAGTGTCTTGCCAACTTGTGTCAGCAACAACAACAAAAATAACACGCCAGCCAGCCAGCCACCGCCACTTGGTGGCGAAACAGAGGCGGCACTCATGCTCCGACCTTCTGCTGCTGCTACCTGTTGGACTCCCAGGGGCAGCGGGTGCCTCCTCCTCCTCCTCCTCCTCTTCACCCCGCCCCCCCTTGCTTACGTGACTGCGGGCAAGAAAGACACGACAGCGCACACCAGCAAAACACACAGACGAATTTCTATTATTATGATCATTATTATATTATCAATATTAATATTATCATTATTTACACACACACACACACACACACACACACACACACACACACACACACACACACACACAATTAGGGATGTACCGAAACACAAAAGGGGCGATTCCCGATACATCGACCTTGCTTTATCGGCCGATACCGATTAATCGGCCACCGACTATCTGTAATGCAATTTTGTACTGTAAATTAAAATGCGTACAGTAATTAACTGTAAGCATTACTGTAATATTCTATAATCACATTCATGATTTCGGGCGATTTAACGGTAGTTTCTACTTTTCGTCGCCAACAATTTGTGTTTTTCGAAAGGTCAAGTGCATTCTGCGCCTACGCCTACGTCTTGTATAATAATCGCTGCATGACCGTAAAAGCAACACATATACTCTGTGTGGTTATGCTGGCATAAACCCAAATGCAATAAGCTTATTATGCTGAAATATGCGCATGCTGAAGCCAATAAGTCTTTCGAATTTCTTTGCCACCTCTGGTTGCTTGTCATTTACAAAAATAATAATAATCAATAAATAAAATGAATAAAGAGAAAAAGTGTAGCCGGTTGTCAATATACTGATTACTTGGCAAAAGGGCCGATACGGCCGAATATCGACATTTTCAGATTATCGGCACCTCACACACATGTATTAAATTATACATACATACATATATATATACATTATATATATATATACATATATACATATATATATTGTTGGTACATTGTGACAAGTTGATGAAGGTGGAAAAAGAAGTCACGGGTCTAGTTCCGAGTTCCTGAGTTTATTCCTGACCGGTTTCGCTCTATGCTTCTTCAGAGGAAGAAGCATAGAGCGAAACCGGTCAGGAATAAACTCAGGAACTCGGAACTAGACCCGTGACTTCTTTTTCCACCTTCATCATATATTATATATATATATATATATATATATATATATATATACATTATATATATATACATATATACATATATATATATATATATATATACATTATATATTTATACATATATAAGTATATACATATATAAATATATATATACACACACACACACACATATATATTATATATATATATATACTATATATATATATATACACACACGCACCGAATGAAACACACACATACAGAGTGAGAGACTGACAGAGGGGGGGAGGGATGGGAAAAACGAGGGGAGTGACGCCATTGGAGGGAAGGGTGGAGGAAGACTGGCTGGGAGAGAGGAATGAAGGGGAATGAAGATTGTAGGAATGGGAACAGAAGAGAGGAAGAGAGGAAAAGAGAGAGTTAAAGAGGAGAAGGAAGGAGAAAAGAAAGTGGGAGTGAAAGGGGAGGAAGCGAGAATGGGAGAGAAGCGAAAACAGGAGGGGGGGAAGTGGGAGGTGACAAGTGGGAGGGGGAGGAGGACGTGGAACGAGGAAGAGGATCTGGGACGGAAGAAGAGAGTGCGGGGTGGGGGGGGGTGGGGGGAGTGTGACAGAAAAAGGAAGAGGAGGGGGGAGGGGATGGGAGGGGGACGAATAAGTAGTGGGAGGAAGAGGGATTGAGAAGGGGGGAGCGGGAAGAGGCAGTAAGAAGAGGGAGTAGGAAGGGAGGAAGGAGTGGGAGGAAGGGGGGTGCGAGAAAGAGGGAGTAGGATGGGGAAGGGAGTGGGATGGGGGAGGGGAGGGGGAGGAAGAGGAAGCAAGAGGAGGAGGGAGTGGGATGGGGGAAGGGAGGGGGAGGAAGAGGAAGTAAGAGGGAGTGGGAGTGGGAGGGGAGGAAGAGGGAGTGGGAGGGGGGAGGTAGAGGGAGTGGGAGGGGGGAGGAAGAGGGAGTGGGAGGGGGGAGGAAGAGGGAGTGGGAGGGGGGAGGAAGAGGGAGTGGGAGGAGGGAGGAAGAGGGAGTGGGAGGAGGGAGGAAGAGGGAGTGAGAGTGGGAGGAAGAGGGAGTGAGAGTGGGAGGAAGAGGGAGTGAGAGTGGGAGGAAGAGGGAGTGAGAGTGGGAGTGAGAGGAAGAGGGAGTGAGAGTGGGAGTGAGAGGAAGAGGGAGTGAGAGTGGGAGGAAGAGGGAGTGAGAGTGGGAGGAAGAGGGAGTGAGAGTGGGAGTGAGGAGTGAGAGTGGGAGTGAGAGTGGGAGTGGGAGTGAGAGTGGGAGTGAGAGTGGGAGTGAGAGTGGGAGTGAGGAGTGAGAGTGGGAGGAAGAGGGAGTGAGAGTGGGAGGAAGAGGGAGTGGGAGGGGGGTAGGAAGAGGGAGTGGGAGGGGGGTAGGAAGAGGGAGTGGGAGGGGGTAGGAAGAGGGAGTGGGAGGGGGGTAGGAAGAGGGAGTGGGAGGGGGTAGGAAGAGGGAGTGGGAAGGGGGTAGGAAGAGGGAGTAGGAAGGGGGGTAGGAAGAGGGAGTGGGAAGGGGAGTGGGAAGGGGGGTAGGAAGAGGGAGTGGGAAGGGGGGTAGGAAGAGGGAGTAGGAAGGGGGGTAGGAAGAGGGAGTGGGAGGGGGGAGGAAGAGGGAGGGGGTAGGAAGAGGGGGGGGGGTAGGAAGAGGGAGTGGGAGGGGGTAGGAAGAGGGAGTGGGAGGGAGGTAGGAAGAGGGAGTGGGAAGGGGGGTAGGAAGAGGGAGTAGGAAGGGGGGTAGGAAGAGGGAGTGGGAGGGGGGAGGAAGAGGGAGTGGGGGGATGGAAGAGAAAGTGGGAGAGGGAGGAAGAATAAGAGTGACGGAGGAGGGAGGAGGAAAAGGAGAGGGAGGGTGAGGTAGAAATAGGGGTATGACAAAAGTGTGTGAATGGGAGAGAGGAAGAAGAGGAGAAAAAAAGATGGAGGAAGAGGAGGAGGAGGAGGGAAAGGAGGGAGAGAGGGGGGGGTGGGAGGAGGAAGAATGGGGGTGGGAGGAAGAGGAGGAGGCGAGAAGGAGTGAAAGGAGGAGGGAGGAGGGAGAGAGGAAGGGAAGAAGAGGAAGGGAGGGGGGGGGGGGAGAGGAGGAGGAGAGGAAGGGGGGGAGGGGTGGAGGGGAGGGAGGGGGGAGAGGGGAGGGGAGTGGGGCGAGGGAGAGGAGGGGTGAGGAGGGAGTGGGGAGAGAGGAGAGTGGGAGGGGGGAGAGTGTGGGTGAGGAGGGAGGTGGAGGGAAGAGGGGGGGGGTGAGGAGGGAGGGCAGGAGGTGAGGGGTGAGGAGGTGGGACAGGGGTAGGGGGTGAGGGGGGAAGTGAGGGGGTGAGGAAGGGTGGGGGAGTGGGGGTGAGGTGGGGGAGTGGGGGTGAGGAAGAGGCAGTGGGCAGGGTGAGGAAGGGGGAGTAAAAGGAGGTGAGGAAGAGGGAGTGGGCAGTGTGGAAGGGGGAGTGGGCAGGGTGAGGAAGGGGGAGTGGGCAGGGTGAGGAAGGGGGAGTGGGCAGGGTGAGGAAGTGGGAGTAGGCAGGGTGAGGAAGGGGGAGTGGGCAGGGTGAGGAAGGGGGAGTGGGCAGGGTGAGGAAGGGGGAGTGGGCAGGGTGAGGAAGGGGGAGTGGGCAGGGTGAGGAAGGGGGAGTGGGCAGGGTGAGGAAGGGGGAGTGGGCAGGGTGAGGAAGGGGGAGTGGGCAGGGTGAGGAAGGAGGAGTAAAAGGGGATGAGGAAGAGGGAGTTAAAGGGTTAAGCAGCAGAATGTGGGAAGAGTAAGAAAGACAAAATGAGAAAGTGGGATTGGGAGAAAAAAATAGGAAGTGAGGGGAGAGGTAGAGAGAGAGAGAGAGAGAGAGAGAGAGAGAGAGAGAGAGAGAGAGGATGAGAGGGGAGAGGGGAGAGAGAGAGAGAGAGAGAGAGGAGGACGGTGGGGAGACGAGGAGGGAGACGAGGAGGGAAGAGGGAGGAGGGAAGAGGGAAGAGGGAGGAGGGAAGAGGGAAAAGGGAAGAGGGGCGAGTAGAAAATTTGACGCACGAAAGGAAACTGGGAAGAAATTGCGTGCGCGTGCGTGCGTGCGTGCGTGCTGCCCCTGACGAAGTCCGCATATGTAGACACCCTGAGTGTATACACCAACGGTGATAACACAGTGACAATGGCGCTGGCGGTGATAAAAATGGCGTCGGTACTAACACGAAAGGCTTCCGCAGTGTTGGCTCCACGGTCTCTGGAATCTTTCTGGAATGTTGCCAAATGTAGTGAATGCGTGCCCGCCAATGTGAGGGGTTGTGTGTTTGTTTCTGTGTGATTCACCATGGTCTTGGACCACGTGCTGGACTCATGATCGACAGCTGTTATCCTACGAGATAAGAGCTCAAGGGGTTTCGACCCCTATTGGTAATGGCGTGGCCTTACAATACACATCAATTCCTTGCCTAAGGAAGCGATATGCTTATTTGCATTGCAGTCATACATTACAATACGTATTCAAAATGTGCCAACGTATAAGTATTTACACGTGTTATGCATATGAACGCATTTACACTACATGTATCCTTATGCAAATAATAAGAACATAAGAATGAAGGAGACTGCAAGAGACCATAAGGCCTACACTAGGCAGTTCCGTGAGTCTACTTACATGCGTATGTATTCCTATGTGTGTATGGAGACATACTGTATGTGCATGGGGACTCTTGTGAGTGTGTGTTTTTGTGTGTGTGCATTTTTGTGAGGACGTGTTGAAGAATTACAAATCTTCACCTTACCTTAAGAGTGCCGTGGTGTTCTGGGGGCTGAAACAGAAAGGAAAAACAAGAAATGAGTGACAAGAAATGTAGAGAAGGAAGAAGCACAACAATACACTTACATGTCATGTTTATAATTTATCTTATATTATTTGTTTTTGTTTTGTTATCATTTGTCTGTTTGATTCTCATTTGTTATTACTTACATGTCAATTTATTGTTATTTACTATTTACCTGTTTGTTTATTAACTATACCTATGCATTTATTTATGTATTCTATTTGTTATTTACATTATTATAGTTTTTATTTATTCATCATTATATTTTTTTCGCATCCGACCTAGATATGGACCAAAAGGTCTCCTGTCGGCATGCTCCGCCTTTGTAATCCTTTGTAATGTCTTGCCACTGTAAGCAAGACGCCATCTTTCTGACCCCACGCCTTCTACTCAATCAATCAAATCAGCCATCCTGAGTCCACTGCTGAACAAAGGCCTCCTTCATAGCATTCCATGATTCACACGACCGCGCCATCCTCTGCCACGTCACTCCTGCAAACTTCTCAATCTCGTCTCTCCACCTTCTGTCTGGTCTCCCTCTTCCACGCTTCCCATCTCGCGAGTAGACTAGAGTGAAAGATATTGTGGAAGCAGTAAAAGAGAGAAAGTGGAATTGGGCAGGTAAGTTGGTGCGAATGACTGATGAGTGATGGAGCAAGTGTGTTACTGAATAGACGCCGCGCCTTCTACTACACTGAATAAAATCGCCGGGAGCTGAGCTGAAGACACACCGTAAGCCTAAATGCAAACGGAGACGCAGGCGACACAGGGGACGCAGGCGACACAGGAGACGCAGGCAACACAGGAGACACAGGGGACGCAGGCGACACAGGGGACGCAGGCGACACAGGGGACGCAGGCGACACAGGGGACGCAGGCGACACAGGGGACGCAGGCGACACAGGGGACGCAGGCGACACAGGGGACGCAGGCGACACAGGGGACGCAGGCGACACAGGGGACGCAGGCGACACAGGGGACGCAGGCGACACAGGCAACGCAGGTGACACAGCCGACGCAGGCGACACAGGGGACGCAAGCGACACAGGGGACGCAGGCGACGCAGGCGGCGCAGGCGACACAGGGAACGCAGGCGACACAGGGAACGCAGGCGACACAGGGAACGCAGGCGACACAGGGGACGCAGGCGACACAGGGAACGCAGGCGACACAGGGGACGCAGGCGACACAGGGGACGCAGGCGACACAGGGGACGCAGGCGACACAGGGGACGCAGGCGACACAGGGGACGCAGGCGACACAGGGGACGCAGGCGACACAGGGGACGCAGGCGACACAGGGGACGCAGGCGACACAGGAGACGCAGGCGACACAGGCAACGCAGGCGACACAGGGAACGCAGGCGACACAGGGGACGCAGGCGACACAGGGGACGCAGGCGACACAGGGGACGCAGGCGACACAGGGGACGCAGGCGACACAGGGGACGCAGGCGACACAGGGGACACAGCACAGATCAAAGGCAGACTTCCTGTTGCTGAATTCAAGTACAACTTAACTATCCCTTTCACTTGAAATGCTGATGTAGTACATCTAGAACCATTTCAGGCGAGATTGAAGTTCAAATTGTACTTCAATTCAGGAACAGGAAGTCTGGCTTTGCTCTGTACTACGTCTCAGTTAGCACTTAAGGGGAACTGCCGCGGAAATTAATGATATTCACCCCTACGAGGCCAGATAAATGTCACTTTAAAGAGTTGATTATGGCTACAACTTGACTATATCATTTGCAAGGGACTCCTAAGCTTTGGAGTCCAGTAATGTTCACTAGAACTCTCTAAATACCCGTGAAACTCTCATTCTATAAATCTAGAGTTCTCGATTGCTAGATTGGTGCCCAATGGTCATCATAAAGAGCCCTGCTGACTGGATGCAAATGATTGTTTCTATAACATCACTACTTCCTTACGATCTACATTAAATGTTATCCAAATACTCTGGTCAGTTGAATTTCATCACGACTCTTGCAATCTCACCTCGTGAGCTTGCATAAACCAAAGCATATATAACATATTTTTGACGCGTTTTCAATCCGTGAACTCGTTTCTTTCCGTGAACGTGTTCCAAACTTCGTCATTCTGAATCCGGGTCAGTGCAGGGTATTTTGACACGTGTATGCTGTGTATTCCGTTATTGTTGCTTGTGTTATTTCTGTTATTGTTATTATAATTTCCGTATTCACCAGAATGGTGCTACGTGCCCAAATTAGACATTAAGTGTTACATCTTACATTTACACACACACACACACACACACACACACACACAAAACATACGACTTGATGGCGCAGTGATAGCATTCGCGGCAGCCGCTACGGCGGTCCGGGACTGAGATAAATTCAGTATCGCTGCGCTGTGAGTTGTTACTCCAGCTGTCGTGGGCGGGGAGTTGGGTGTGTGTGTGTGTGCGCTTGCGTGTAAGGTCACAACATTACCCATAGATCGGTCATATATCAGCTCTGAGCTCTCTGCCGAAAGAGCTGTCGATCACAAGTCCAACACGTGATCCTAGACCATAGTGAATCACACACATACACCTCAGTCACACTGATAAGGCCAAGACTGGACTATGCACTGACACTATGGACACCCAATACTAAAAAGAATATAAAGAAAATTGAAAGAATCCAAAGAGTAATTACGTAGATGGCTCCAACACTTCCAAAACTGTCACATGAGGAGAGATTGCCATGTCATGTGAGGAGAGATTGCCAAAGTTGGGTTTACCAACTCTGGAACCAAATGGAGAAAGGGGTGACCTATTGACCATCTATAGAATCATGAGAGGCATGAAAGTCCTTGACAGAGAAGACTTACTAAACTGGGATAAGAGAAATACAAGAGGGCATGAAAATAAAATAAAAATGACAGTTACAGAAGGGACATGAGAAAGAACAGATTTCCACACAGAGTGGTGGATGTCTGGAACAAATTAGACGAAACAATAGTGTGTGCAAAAACTATACATGGATTTTAGAGCAAACTAGATAATGCGAGATACAAAGACGGGACACCACGAGCGTAGCTCCCCTTGCCGTAAGATAGAACTAGGTTAACACACACACACACACACACACACACACACACACACACACACACACACACACACACACACACACACACACACACACACTGGGGCCTTCAGACGCCGATCAGCCTTCAACTACAAAGACTTGTGACCAATAATGATGGAATGCGGGCATCACCCCAGAGGCCAACATCCACGCCTCACAATAACTACATTGACCAAAGATCTGCGCCACATATTTTGTCTACTGTGCATCTCTCGGGATACTCCGACACCCACAGCGCTACGACGCGGCGACCCGCGCTTCGATATTTCCTGTTCACACTAGCGGTTTCATCAGCGGCGGTTCAATTACAATATAAGTCAAAGGATACGTTAACACATAACAGCACATTTTTTCCTTGACTATGCGGTACCGCCGCGGTTTCCGCGCGGTTCAAACCGCTAGTGTGAACAGGGCCCAAAGGCCCAGTTCTAGTCGCAGTGAGCACCAGAGAATGCCACTTGGCCTCGTTCCCCTAGCACACAAGGCAAAGGTGAAAACTTCGACATCTAAGAGCCTCCTGGTGTAAGGTCTTTTTCAACTGGTAACATGCGATGACACTATGAAATGTCAGTCAGATTTCTCCCTGATCCCAGTGTATGCCATTCCGATGCCTGTATGCCCAAGGTACCATCGGTGCGGCGAGGAAAATGGTTCGAGTGTCTTCACCCACTCAAAGAAACTACGACTACTGATTAACCACGTGAAGCACAAAGTAAAACATGTTATAAAACACCACAATAACGGTGTTATAAGCATATAATACATAAAAATATAACGAGTACAATTACAAAGTACCCCAAACTAGTTAGATTCGTCATACCGTTAAACTTGATTCCATGATTTAAAGAAGAAATGTAACACTCGACTCCATATTTCAGACTTAACAAAGATGAACACAAGACGATTTAAAATATAGAACAAATGATAGGTGAATATCAATTGATATCGCAATACAAGTTTAATAATAATAATAATAATAATAATAATAATAATAATAATAATAATAATAGGTATTATTCAAATTTAAAATCCACAACAAAATAACACGTATACAGTGTAAAACCAAACAAGTCGGGGTATTGTACTACGTATTATGAACTGTAAGCACGCTAAGCTCAGAGTAGACATGCCCTGGTATTAGGAGTAAGTTTTATAATTCATTCAACTTGTAAAACCTGAATAGATTTTCAATGACCACGTAATTAATACAACACAGTAATGACTCGACCCAAAACCCGTAATCGGATTTATAATCCACGACAGTACCAAGTAATGAACTTAACTCTACTTCATCAGTAAAAACGACGGAGACCGTGTTGATTCGTATCTTGTGATCGTCGCCAGGCGATAATATTCAGATAAGGAATATCTCCCTGCCGTTCCCTGACGTTTATGAGATATGGCAAGGCTTACGGGAGACCACAATGGCCGATTTGGCTGTCGTCAGGCGATTTTATTCAGCTGTGGTCGTGGGGGGGGGCAGCCCTCGTTAATCTCGAATATATTTTGGTGTCGCACAGAAATGAGAAAATCGTGTCCACGTCAGCTGTGGTGGCTTCGTGTCCCTGCTGCCACTGCCTCTGCTGCTGCTGCTGCTGCTGCTGCTGCTGCTGCCGCTGCTGCTGCTGCCGCCGCTGCTGCTGCTGCACCGGCCGGGTCTTCTCAATGCCAATTACAATTAACACATTAAGAACAATGGCACGTTTAGTAGGTAGTGTAACAAATGCTAAACAACTGTGTTGTCCACATGACTCTGTGTGCGTGTGCGTGCTTGTGTGTGTGTGTGTGTGTGTGTGTGTGTGTGTGTGTGTGTGTTTTATAAGTGCGCGCACACACACACACCTGCCTATAGGCGAAGAGGAGTCTGTCCCCATTCGACTGAATAACGAACTTCGCATTTTCGCCAAGACAAAATGTATAAATAATTCAGCATGGCACTGACGTTGGACGCAAAGCAATAGCCTCGACCTATTCGCTACAAAGACGCACTTTCCATATTTTGTTCTCGTTGACTCCAGACGATTTTATTCAATTCTGCTGCAGTGTGCGGCTTTCGCTCTGCATGCCGGTGTCACACTGTGCGTCGGCGCCGCATGCAGCGACTTCAACTACATACATACATACATATACCAAGGCTTTTTTCCCCCTTACCAGGGGGGTAGCCAAAAAGAACAAGGCACAAAAACATTCCCACCCATTTCATCCCCGAAAACACTCCACACCCCTCCACCCTCCCTCCCATCTTAGCACCTCCTAGATGATATGGCAACCATTTTAATAAAATCACCTGATGGCAGCCTGAACTTTATATAACGACCACCACCTCCCCTCCCCTGGTTAAAATACTATTATAGCCTTTGGGGTCTAATGCCTCACTGGGGAGGCTTTGCTATAACCAACAAGAGGCCGCAACGACGGCGCTGGACACTGTGGCCCTTATACGAAAACTTAGGTCACCAAACATCTGAGCTTAATGGCACCTGAATATACAAATAAACCAACTAATGCGAAATATAACAACATATAAGACATGCTTCCAATAATACATGAACTCCAGCATGTATCATATGTTATAATATCTTTGTACGCTAAAGTATATGAAATACATGGTCATCTCGAAGACACGAAAAACGGGCGCTGGTAGGCATTATACGTAATTACAATGTATATTTACATCCCGTCTGGCTTCGCCTGATGCCTTATTCAGATATCACACACACACTTTCACACAGTGTGGTGGACGTCTGGAACAAATTGGACTAAACAAGTGTGTGCAAACACCGTACATGAATTTAAGAACAAACTAGATGTTGCGAGATACAGAGACGGGTCATCACGTGCATAGCTCCCCTTCCTGTAAATACACGACTTGTTGGTGTAGTGGTATCGAGCTCATCTGCTATCTCTGCGGTCTGAGCTCTCATCCGGAGGGCAATAGCTGCTGATCATGATGGTGAATCAATCATTCACACACACACACACACACACACACAATGGAACTCACTGAGCTCTGAGCTCTCTTCCGGGAGGGAAAAAGCTGTCGATCACAAGTCCAACACGTGATCCAAAGACCAAGGTGAATTACACACACACGAAGCCGCCCCAACGCCTTCCTACTACATACACACACTACACCAACTCCAGTTTGCCTAAAGGGCCATTTACACGACCAAACGGTTTGTGAAACGAGTGTTTGATGTTTGACCGTGTGAATGGGGTATTTGGTTTGTCAAACACGTTTGACAAACGTGTTCGACAACCAAACACCCCATTTACACGGTCAGACATCACTTCAAACACTTGTTTGACAAACCGTTTGGTCATGTAAATGACTGTTAAGGTGACCCACGTTTCGACCATTGTGTCTCCCTTCAGCGCTCCCCAAACCCCCCAAACAACAATTAGATAAACACCTAAGCAAGATTCTGTAATGACTATAATCTATTTTATGTTATTTGTTTTTATTTTGTTATCATTTGTCTGTTTGATTCTCATTTCTTATTAGTTATATGTCAATTTATAATCATTTTCTATTTACCTGTTTGTTTATTATTCAACTATACCTTTGCATTTATTTATGTATTTTATTTGTTATTTACATCATCATAGTTTTTTTATTCATTTATTATTATGATTTTTTTTCGCATCCGACCTAGATATGGACCAAAAGGTCTCCTGTTGGTATGCTCCGCCTTTGTAATCCTTTACCGAGGAGGGCGCGGGGTGGGGTGGGGGGGGGGGCCCCACAGCACAGACTGCAACCAACCATGAACACTTTCCCTAACAAAGACACAATTAATTCCACACTATGCATTTGTGCATTGTATGTAACAATTACACAACCCCCATCCATTAGAAAACAAAATCCATTGTCCAAGTCATCTCTGACACAGATAGAACGAATACGTCACGTGTAAACACAGATCACAAGCGAACACAGGTGCAACTATTTTCATAAGCTTCCTGGATGTAAACAGAGCTGGTGCCTTCTTTCGCACGAAGGCAATGCGTGGCAGGAGTCATGGCTTGGAGCCTAGACCGGTTATAACAATGCCAAAAAGAGGTATTAGTGACAAACCAGTTTATACGTATGCATATATGCATACATACATACATACATACATACACATACCAAGGCTTTTTCCCCCTTACAAGGGAGGTAGCCAAAAAGGAAAAGGCATAAAATCATTCCCACCCATTCCATCCCTGAATACACTCCACACCCCTCCACCCTCCCTCTTATCTTAGCACCTCCCGGATGACGGGTCATCCCTGCATCTTGTCCACTGCCCTGGGTCAGAAGCAGTGTCGCAAGACACAGCACATCCACAGCAAGGCCGCTTTATTAAATCGGCGACCCCCCTCTCCGTCCCCCCATGCATAAAAGGAGAAGACGGGGAGAAATCCCTTCGGGCTGCGTCAAATTTTGCTCACACATATTACCTCACACCCCATTCCCCCAACCACTCCGCCTCATGCTTCACAACATCATCCATATACAACCATTCTCCATTCACCCCTGTCTTCTGTCCTCTCCCGTCCTTCCTCAACAGACATTCCCCTCTTCCCCAAAGCCCCCTTCACCCCATCCATCCACCTCATCCTAGGACGTCCCCTCATGTTCACTCCCTCCACATCTGCCTTCCATACATCTTTTACTAGTCTTTCTTCACTCATTCTTTCCATGTGTCCAAACCATCCTAATACTCTTTCATCAACCCTATCTCCCAATTCCCTTTCCACCCCGTTCTCCTCTTCACCTCCTCATTTCTCACTCTATAGAACCCCCATATACTTCTCAGACACCTCATCTCAAACACATTCAAAGTCCTTCTCTCTTCCTCTCTTATGTTCCATGTTTCTACCCCATACAGTGCGGTCGGCACAATAACTTTTTAATACAATCTCCTCTTAGCATCCATTCCCAAATGTCTATTCCTCATTACACTCTTCAATCCACCAAGGCATTTACTCGCTTCTCTCAATCTACATTCTACCTCCACCTTCACTCCGCCTTTTCCTGCCACATTTGTACCCAAGTATCTAAAAATATCCACTTCCTCCAGTCGCTCTTCCTTTATGCTCACTTCCAGTCTACTGCCACTCTCACCCCTTGTACATCTCATTACCTTACTTTTACCCACATTTATCTTTAGCTTTCTTCTATCACATACTCTCCCAAACTCTGTCACCACATTTATTTATTTATTTATATATATATATATATATATATATATACATATATATAATATATATATATATATATATAATAAAATCGTTACAACCAAAATTAAGACAATTAAACAAAGAACATATGCAAGTACAAACTATAAAGATTACAAACATATGCATTGGGCCTAAAGCATTAATACAAATATTTACACACGCGGGCACGCCCATACACAAACACACACATTCATACATACAGAAAAACAGCATTATAAAAGTAATAATACTCGGACGCTGCCTCTTCTACGTTCCACACACGCAGACACAACATAACTATGTACTCACCCTACAAGTACACATACAAAAAAATCATCAAAGTGACCCGCACATGAAATTCCACGGTAGTATGCGTTATGGGCGCTTTGTTCAGGCTGCCAAGCAAATTTAATTATACAGCTGAGTGGACGGAATGCTTCTGTCAGGGAAGCCACAATCGATGTCCCTTTCAACACTGGGTTCTTGTGTCTGTCAGCAGAAAGAAATCGCTTGACGTCAATTAAGCGTAGTCCACCCCACCCTACCCCCGTCCTGAACGAGATCAATATATAACCCAAACGTAAAAGACTACATCTGATAACTCTGCTTTATACCAAATAAATCGTCCTACAAATTACCTTAAAAATAAACAAATGAATAAATACGTAAATACTAAATATTTCAATAAAACGAAAATGTGGACATTATGTCACACAAGACAGACGTGACAATCACAGTTGCTCCCATGCGACAGAATCCATACTACGAATTTCTCTCTACTGTAGATCTCTAAAATCCTCTGAAATATTACATATTCAGACTGAAACTCGTTCTAGATATACACCGGAATATTAGAAAGTACTCTAGATTTGGCAAATGAATACGCAAATAAACTTTTGAAGTGAAGATATTACCAATTGAGAGAACTAGCCGAAGATCCTCTAGACAAATACGAACAATATCGTCTTCCCCTTCCAAGGCGACTTTCGCAAGCATTCTGAGTTCAAACATTTATAATACAAAACCGGAATTTTTGTATACAAGTCGAGGGCAAAATCATGCCACCTTTAACACGCCTCTTGATTTTTTTTTTTTTTTTTTTTTTTTTTTACTATCATCCATTTTGGAGCAAATGGAGTTTAAGTTGCAAACCAGAATTCGTGTACCCGGACATTTGCTCCCGACTGTACCTAGAGGTCCCTGGAGTGACAACACGCTGACCCCCCGTGTTTACATAACACACAGTGAGCATATCACAACACCTTCAATACGGCGACGCGACGAAAACGTCCAAGCATTATTCAACACGTCTTCCCCAGCTTTACCATCTTCGATACGGTGCCGGACCATATTTTTATTCCTAATCCCTTAGTTGAGTAACATCGTAAGGCATTTACCAGGAAATATGTAAAGTAGGTCTTTTCGTGTTAAGAGGGTCTTTCTCTCTCTCTCTCCCCTCTCCCATTTTCTCTCTCTCTCTCTCTCTCTCTCTCTGGCACCAGCTCACATTCGCGAAAACTTGCGCGTGCGGGCTATGCCGGTATGCTTCTAAGCTCTTCTTCGCTTAAGCATTCAAGTAGCTTACACAAGAGTGAAACGTCATCGTCTTTAGAGCGTGCACAAACACACACACATACTACATGTTCTTAGAATCGCAGGAAACGAGACTCGCCAGAAAAACTCGACGATCTTTCGCCTCGTGTAAAGGCTACCGTGGGTCGCAATGCAATATTGCCCATAACGAGGTCGATTTTTACTATTTTCCCAGCTTTTCTATCCCCCTTCCCCCCAAAAAAAAATATATATACATACAATATATATACTATTATATATACTCGTACACACACACACACACATATATATATATATATATATATATATATATATACAAATAAAACAAAATAAAACAATACAAAAATATAAATGAATGAATAGATAAACAAATTAGAAAAATATAAAGATTTAAACATCCAAACAGACAAAAAAGTAATGACAGGGAGAGGGGGAGGGAGGGAGGGAGGGAGAGAGGGAGGGAGAAAGAGGGGGAGGGAGGAGAGGGGGAGGGAGGGAGGGAGGGAGAGAGAGACCACCTAAGACTCCAAGCCAGTATCATATTCTTAGCAATTCAGGAACAATCAGAACGCAGAACCAAACCTGCACGCTAAGGAGGATTTAGCACCGCGGCTCAGCATGACGCAATCCCGTTATTGCCATATCAGCGATCCACTAATTGCAAGAATACTGCAACCTTCACGTGAAGAGTGCACTTGCAAAGCCCTAAAGCGGCCTCGTTGACACGGGGCTAGTTAACTTACCAGGAATAGTAAATGTTGACACTAGGATAGTTTGGAGGAGAGTTCACTAACGTTGACAATAGAGAAGTGGAGGGATACTTTACAAGTCGCTTTTAAGCACTAGCGATCACTAAGCTACCCCCGTGTCAACGAGACTTATCTTTTTTGCCAGCATGAAGACCCTTTCCTGAATGCAACCTGTCCACAAGCCCCAATATTCTCCATGAAGAGAAATAGGCGAACTGAATTTTTGAGATCTGGTGGAGAACCCACCGATGTGGCCTCAAGCCCACGCCCCTCTCCCTTCCTCCCTCAGGACAAGGGCCAAGTTTACTACTACCCGCCCACAGAACCATTACGATTCCCGCTTCATGACGGGCGCCAGAAGAACGCTGTGAAGGAAAGGGTCGGGAACAAGAGGGAAGAGAGGAAAAACCGAAAGGAAGAAGCAGAAAAGTGAAGATGGAGAGGAAGGACAAAGGGTGGAGGGAGACGGGGAGGGAAAGAGAGAGGAGGGAGAGGAAGGGGTCAAGGAGAAGGGAAAGAGAGGAGTGATAAAAGAGAGATAACAGGGAGAGGGAATTGTGGGAGAAGTGGGAGACGAGTATGAACTTTGAGGTAAGTGAGGGGAGTGACTTGGGAGTGACAGAGGAGTGGGAGGGGGGGGTGGAATGACGTTGGTCGGAATATCAAGAGATCCACTGAGGGCGGTCGACAGACGGGAATGCGGGTATGCGATTGTTGCCACGGTCCATACCAAGTATATAAACGTCACTATTTACGTGGTAAACTAGACAATAAAATAGATTACTTCTATATCTCTAAACAGAAACCCCCCCACCCCACACCTCCCTTTGCCTGACAAAAGTCCCTACCGCATTCAGCGAGGAAGTTTTTAGAGAGAGACGAATACAGAAGTTATATAAAGAATAAGGTTCGACAACCCTCTTCTTTCAGAGTTCGTGGATGATGAGATTTTGAGCAAGGAAAAGGGGAAGAGGAGGAATGGGAAAGAGAGTGGGATAGGAGATAGTCCCTCCCTCTTCACTCTCTCTCTCTCTCTCTCTCTCTCTCTCACACACACACACACACACACACACACACACACACACACACACACACACACACACACACACACACACACACAATCCAAGAACCTCCGCAAACCCTTAGCCTTCCTCACGTTGCGTGTCTTCTTTCTACGTTCTCCTGCGGGATCGTATTTCCCACAAGCCTTTATTACATATCTGCAGATTTTTTCTTTCGTTCTTTCTTTCTTTTCTTTTCTTTTTTTCTCGCACCGAATACATCACCTACTTCCTCTCGACATAAGTTGCTGTGAAGTGCTGACCTACAATATATTGTCTAGTAATCAACCTGTGTCCAGAGTCGCCTCCTCAGTTAAAAATAATAATAATAATAATAATAATAATAATAACATGAAGATGAAGAAAAATAAAAATAATTCAATAAAAATAAAAAACAAATTCATGAAAATATAGAAAAACAAATCAAATAAAAATAACATAGAATAAATTGGTGTTTGGTGCAATGAAACCCAAGCAAAACGCAACTAAGCCTGAGGAACAGATATAACATGAGTCTGTCCGTAACCAGAGTTTGAACACAGCTGTCAATCACCTGTCCAGCACGTGGTCCAAGACCATCACGGTGAATCACAAGCACAACATATTTAACAACCATCTGGCTGTCTCAGAAAACAAGGCAAAGGAGACAGCTTCACACCCTTGCAAACCCAACGCGGTCCCATGATGCCCCTCTCTCTTCCTCTCTTTCTCTCTCTCCATGTCTCTTTTTCTCTCTCTGCCTGATATAGTTCGTGAACTATTACTTCCTCACAGACGACCTGCCAACAGCTGACCTGTATTGACTGAGCAGGTCAGGTCACACGTCGTTGCCAGGTCGACAAGCAAATTGACATTTAACTCTCTCACTACCACTCATTTATATATTGGTTCTGGCTGACCCCGGGTGATTTTATTCAGCCAAGGGGGGGGAGGGGGTCACTCTTTACTGCTTCAGAAGACTTTTCAGCTTTGAAGATCCCCTCTGTAGTACAGAATTGATCTTAGTTCCAATATTCATCTATTTTATGCCAATTGGAACCCTTAAAAGTTATATTGTGGCTAACGACAGATGACTGTATATAGCCCAGAACAGGGGTTCTCCACCAGGGAGGGAGGGGGAGATGAGGGGGAGGGGGAGGGGGGAGATGAGGGGGAGGGGGGAGATGAGGGGAGGGGGGAGATGAGGGGGAGGGGGGAGATGAGGGGGAGGGGGGAGATGAGGGGGAGGGGGGAGATGAGGGGGAGGGGGGAGATGAGGGGGAGGGGGGAGATGAGGGGGAGGGGGGAGATGAGGGGGAGGGGGAGATGGGGAGGGGGGAGATGAGGGGGAGGGGGGAGATGAGGGGGAGGGGGGAGATGAGGGGGAGGGGGGAGATGAGGGGGAGGGGGAGATGAGGGGAGGGGGAGATGAGGGGGAGGGGGAGATGAGGGGGAGGGGGGGAGAGGGGGAGGGGGAGATGAGGGGGGAGGGGGAGGGGGGAGATGAGGGGGAGGGGGAGATGGGGAGGGGGGAGATGAGGGGGAGGGGGGAGATGAGGGGGAGGGGGGAGATGAGGGGGAGGGGGGAGATGAGGGGGAGTGGGGGTATAGGAATGGGCTGCAGGTAGTTAGCGAAGGTCAGACAAAAACGTGACATTTATTCTCACTACCCCCGTTTCTGTTTATGTTCGAATACCCTTTTCTATTTCTAATTATTTTTCTATTATATTTAATCTATTTTGAAGGTCCATAGCTTTCGCTAGATTATCAAAGAGGTCTCAGTGACAAATCAAGACACGAAAAAATAAATAAATACAATAATATAAATGAAAAAATAAATAAACAAATACAATTAATAAATAAAAATAATATAAATAAATTAAGGAAAAAAGATTCAAATAAGGGGGGGGTGAACAACCACTCGTTTAAAAACAGGAACCCCCTCCGCCGCCCGCCCCCCCGAACACCCTCTCCTCACAGAATTAGTGCCCGGTTCGTCTTAAATCGCCCTTGTCGCCTCTCGCGCCCATAACGTCCGGACCAATTTTGGCCGCAACACACTTCGTTAATCTGTTCGCGGGTTGTGTCCTCACGCATCTAGACTGTGGCTGCCAGCAGGCGATTTTCTTCAGCTGAAGGGAGCCCGCTTTCGCTCTCCAACGGAAATGAAGCCCGAGCACAACTATGAAGAACCTATCCACGTCCACCACCAACAGCTCCACCTCCAACACCTCCACCACCCTCACTGCCCAATGAAGTTTATAATGCCGAATGCATGCGGTAACAATCATCTATAAACCAACAAGTTTCAAAGAATATCTTCGCTACGATTATCATCATTATTACTATTTCTATCACTATTATTACTATTATCATTATCAGTACCATTTCATAACAGTTATCATAATTACCATTATTGTTATGGTTATAATTACTGTATTATCAAAACCTTAATTACCACTATCATAATAAATATTATTATTATGTTATTATCATCATTATCAATATTATTACTATCAATATTATACGGTATGGATGATGCTGTCATGCATGAGGGGGAGTGGGTGGGGGATGGGGGATAAGGGAGTATGTGTGAAAAATAAATTGACGCAGCCCGAAGGGATTTCTCCCCGTCTTCTCCATTTCTGCATGAGGGGACGGAGAGGGGGGGTCGCCGATTTAATGAAGCGGCCTTGCTGTGGATGTGTTGTATCTTGCGACACTGCTTCTGACCCAGGGCAGTGGGCGAGATGCAGGGATGACCCGTCATTCAGAAGGAGGGAGGGGGTGGATGAGAGTGGAGTACGTGGGAGATGGAATGAGTGGGAGTGGATTTTATGCCTTTGTTTTTTGGCTACCTCCCTTGTAAGGTGGAAAAAACCTTTGGTATATGTATGTAATATATTATACCTGCTGATTTATTTTTTCACATTTTGCATTGTAATTACTACCAAACCTCTTCGTTAAGCTGAAGCTGATTATGGCGGTTGGAGACAGGGTGGGGGAGGGAGAGGGGGGAGGGGGAGTTACAACGTTCTGAGGAAGTTAATTAGGAAGTTCCTCTTCCTTATCACCAGAGAGGAAAATAAAGTGGGTAATCTCGGTGTCTATTTTTGCATCGTTCTCCAAAACAAAAAACAGGTCTGGCTGGTTCCTGACGGTCCTCTCGTGCCTGGTTTTGAGAGAGTGAGAGAGAGAGAATGAGAGTGAGAGAGAGAGAGAGTGAGAGGGAGAGAATGAGAGTGAGAGAGAGGGAGAGAGAGAATGAGAGTAAGAGAGACAGTGTGTGTGTGTGTGTGTGTGTGTGTGTGTGTGTGTGTGTGTGTGTGTGTGTGTGTGTGAGAGAGAGAGAGAGAGAGAGAGAGAGAGAAACGGAAATTCTTTTGAAATGTGGTCAAAACCTGAGAAATACCCGTCTTTTTACCATTTTCTATATTACACACGTTATGAGCGTAGACACCCTTGCTCCCAAAGAAGCATACGCATGCACACACACACACAAACTCCGCCTTGCTGTTGTAGGAGATAGTGTCACGAGCAGTCCGTGTTACCGGGTTCGCGTCTCTCTAAGAGGGTGTTCACACGGTGTAACGGTCCGTCGAACGCGGTTCGACAGACACGTGTTTAATGTGATGTGTGAACGGGGGTATTTGGGGTTTAACCAACGTGTTCGACAACCAAATACCCCGTTCACACATCACTTTAAACACGTGTCTGTCCAACCCCCACACACGTGCAGTTTAAACTGACAGTTACAACTGTTCAGTTATAACTGTCAGTTGAGACTGCACGTGTGCGGGTATCTACGTGATACCGAGATACCCAAACACGTGCTGTTTCAACTGACAGTTATAACTGAACAGTTGTAACTGTCAGTTTAAACTGTGCGTGTGTGGACGGCCTTACATCACGAAAACGCTTTCCCAGTGGGGATGGGTGTGTTGTGTAAACACGGTCACTCTATAACCCATACATCAACCTACCATACATCAACCTATACGACCTCTGAAGTTCTTCGATCACAGGTCACACACATGATCAAATATAATAACACACACACACACACACACACACACACACACACACACACACACACACATTCGAGCTTGGTATGATAATTGAAAAGTAAGGGACAGGACCCAACGACCGTTGCTCAATTCCTGTATATTACAATTTGGTTAAAAAATATGTAAACACACATACACACAGACACACACACATATATATCGTGTCATACGAGCTCTGAGCTCTCTTCCGGTAGGGGAAATAGCTGTCGATCACGAGTCCAGCACGTGGTCCAAAGACCAAGGTGAATACACACACACACATATCGGTCATACGAGCTCTGAACTCTCTTCCGAGAGGGAGATAGCTGTCGATCACGAGCCCAGCACGTGATCCAAAGACCAAGGTGAATACACACACACCTTCCCTTCTCTAAAGTTTGTTTTACCTGTGGCACTAAATCAATCCCTTTGAACCGAGATAGCCCCCGTAAAGGGAGACAAAAATCCCCCTCGACACCTACTGCTTCACCAACTTTTCATATAAGGAAGGTTGACAATCGGCGACTGACTGCTTCCTTCTTGCAGAGCACGAAATCCGTTCCAGACGGACATAACACAAGCATCAGTGCCACGCATCTTCCAGGGGGAGAGATCTGTGACGAAAATTCCGAGACCTAAACATCGATTCTCCGATGTTGGTGGTGTGATTCACGCAGGCAGGGTTTCCAGTTTTTAGAAGTTACTAGATGAACTGAGCACGGCCCACGATCTTCTAGATCTAGAGTCTCGATCTTGCAGCAAGGACTACAGGAACCCCATAAGGCGGAGGAAGATCTGCGTCTTCCAGGATATTGTGATCCTCGTTTTGGTGGACACGTGTGTTTACGTCTTGTAGCTTAAAGCTGCCATCTCTCGCCCTAATACCTTTGGTACAATGGAGGGTCACAGAGTACTACCATGGAAGCCACATGTTCCTTTATACATCATTTACAAGTTACCCGCAGCCCCGGGGTAGCTAGCACAACTCCCTGGGTTCTTCCAAAGTTCTAAGGAAATTAATTTTATATTGTTGATGGCATTCTGTGTGTGGTCGAGGAAGATTATCTACTCTATTTCTTCAACATGATGTGATGGGATTTTAGACCCAATCTTGCCTCCGATCTTTGGGTGAAAACGAAGATAGTGGTAGTATGAAGCGTTGGGTCTTGATAATTCACTCCAATGTTCCGCTTAGAGGGACCATCTCTCGCTATCGCCCGTCCTCGCCTAAGAAAACAAACAACATACACTGAATAATGGAACGATAACAAGCTAAATTCGGATCGAAAACACTCAACATCAACATCATAAACCCCCAGGGGTGACGTTAACCAGAATAAAACCTCCCAAGGGAGGAAGGGATCAACTCCCTCAATAGGATGACGGGTTTGATCATTTTCGTTGTGTGAACGAGACCGTTCTCGCCAGGGAACGTTCTTCGGCACAACGCTGATGGGCGTTCACCAAACTGAACACCTCCTGGTATGTTACTGTGTACTGAACGGGCGGAACTCACGTTCCAAAACAAACACATTCACGCATTGTGTAGTAACATCATTAAAATTCTCTCTTTCTGTCTCCCCACCCCCACACACACATACACGCACGCCCAAGACCACGTACAACCATGCAAAAAAATAAATTACTAAAGAAAAAATCCCATATTGCATTAGATACCAGTTACATTCCCCCACAAGCACACACTAGATAAACAACACGTACATCCGTGCAAAAAGACTACTTGAGAAAATAATTACCTATAATATACTAGATATCAGCTAATTTCCCCCTACAACACACAATGCATGCACGTGCACACACAATGTACATACACACACACACATGACTTGGTGGCGCGGTTGGTAGAGTCCCAGACTGTCAGGATGGCGGTATCGGCGCTATCTGGTTCGAATCCTGCCCTGGGCTGAAATTATTTCAGTATCGCTACGCTTCGAGTCGTTACTCCAACTCTCGTGGGCGGGGAGTTGTGTGTGTGTGTGCGCCTGTAAGGTCATAGAATTATCCATAGATCGGTCATATACGACCTCTGAGCTCTCCTCCGGAAGTGAAATAGCTGTCGATCACGAGTCCAACACGTGGTCCAAAGACCAAGGTGAATCACACATACACACACATTCAAGGAAGTGCAGCTGCGCCAGTGAATCCAGGCAGGTCCAGGTGTGCACCACCAAACTGGGTGTGGACCCCTGAGCTCCTCTGCCCCCCCCCGCCCCCCGCGTGGTGCGTGGACCATAAGATCCCAAGGAGCGGATGAAGGGCTGCGGCAGCACCTCCCTCAACACCTACTCTGCACCTGAATCACCACCGACAGCAGCAGCAGTTAGTTTACAACCTCTGTACTACAACCGAAGCGTAGGAATTCTAAACACCGAACACGAACGTGGCAGGACAGTGTAATCCACGCATCCAATGTAATACAATGAACGACAAAGGCGTACGACCACGCTCGTTTGCTGAAAGTGAAGTTGATCCCTTTAACCTGCATGGTCGGATAGCCGGGGCAAGTGGTATTCACTAGGAAGCCCCCATGGTCGAAACCGAACCTGATTAGTTATGGGAAGCGATAGAAAAGTGAGCTCCATATTGCATGTTGAAATCTTAAGTTGCAAAATTGCACGAGTTGTATAAATAAAAAGAGCTATGACATCTACAGAGTTAGCCAAAAAAAAAAAAAAAAAAAAAAAAAAAAAATCGAGGGCCACTATGGAATATGCATTTTTAATGCTTGACATCACTTAAACTGATATATCTTTGAGCATAAGAATATTTCCCAATATGTCTAAATTGTTCTCACGGGCAAGTGAATTAGGATTTGCCCCTGGATCCTGACTTTTGGCCCACCCTGTACAATACAGTATACTGCATGGATGAGCCACAGGGAACTCCCATTGCTCCTATTACACACATGTTGCATATCTAGGACGATTGCAATGCACCAATTATGATTCAATTACAGACAAATATAATTGACTAACAATTAAGCACGCCATGCGGACTGTTACGCTCTTAAGACCTATAAAGCCGTGACGTCACGTGTTGATTCAAAATTCTTCTTCTTCTTCTTCTGGCCACGGTCTGACGATTTTATTCAGCTGAAAGGAGGACTTGGGAGGGGTGGGGGGTGAAGAGGCCAGTCACAGGCAATCTGGACGATTGTTGCGAGGCTAGGCCTCAAAGATCTCGAGTCATTTTCGAATAACTTTTTAAAGAAAAGTGGTACCTTTCTTCCTTGTCTATTTGTTGATCTAT
>NC_134787.1:3838119-3858119 GCF_046742065.1 Oratosquilla oratoria | reverse complement strand
CCTTTGCCCTAGGTGCTACGACATCCTGGGCGACTGACGTCACCGGTAGAAGTTAAGAGATCGAAATTAGGTCTTCGTATCTATAAGGCGGAGAGAGAGAGAGAGAGAGAGAGAGAGAGAGAGAGAAAGAGAGAGAGAGAGAAAGAGAGAGAGAGAGAGAGGAGAGAGAGAGAGAGAGAGAGAGAGAGAGAGAGAGAGAGAAAGAGAGAGAGAGAGACTCAAGTCACAGTCGTGGAATAGGAAGACAATAGAATTTAGGGAATAAAATTCCATTCCGAGGAAAGACGAGCTACCCGATACATCTGCGCTGAGAGGGTCCATATCTTAAATGAGATTGAAAAATGTCCGACGGGTACGAGTCCCCGAGTCTTTTCACGGAAGAATAAAAATGGACACAATGATGACCCTGGAGTGGGTGTTAAAAGAAAAAGAAAAAGAAAAAGAAAAAAAAAAAAAAAAAAGTACAGCGCCTCGTAGTGGGTAGGCACACAATTACTGGCTCCGAGTAACTTCCCCCAACATGCGTCATATACTCGTATGTGTACATAACACAAATGAATGCCCCTTTCTCTTTGTTACGCAATGCTCAAGCAGCGTATTCCTAAGGCAGCCGTGCACTTATATACGTAGATCACCCAGAATCCGCTAAAAAAAAAAGAAAAAAAAAGAAGAAGAAGAAGAAAAAGAAGAAGAAGAAGAAGAAGAACAACAACGCGCGCCGACAAAGGATACCTTTCGGTCAACGATGCCGTAGACTTACATAAACCTGACGTCACCGAACCGGATGAGTTTATCCTGAACCTGCCTTATCGGTCTTATCACCTGCACGTACCTGGCCCCGCCCCGCCCCCTCGCGGCCTCCTCCTCGACCGTCGGCACTCCACGGGTGCCACCGAGGCTGAGGAGTCAAAGACACCCGACCCTTGACCTCGACACGAGACTACTTGAAGACCTTCAAAAACCTCTTTAGTCAGCTCCCGATGGCTCTTCCCCCCACCGCCCCCCCCCACTCGCCTCCCTTCCACTCCGACTCTCGTTCATCACGTTCTCTGCTCAAGACTAGGTGCCGCTGGCACCTTCCATTACCCTCCCGCCCAACCCTCCTTCCCACACCTACACACCTGCTGGCGACCTCATGCAACCGACACTACCCTCCCACGATATCCACTTCAATTACAATTTCCAAAAATTGTTCGGGACATATTTATATTAATATAGAAACAATTACAATAAAAACGATAACAATAACAATGATAGCAAACACCTGTTCCTCATAGATGATCTTCCACGGTTTTGCCGTTCAAGTAAGACTTAAATCTTAGCGTGATATTTATGTTATTTTGTTAAAAGATGGACTTCCTGTATTTGTAAATACATATTGTTTTTTTCTTAAAATTCATGATTTCGTTTAAATTTCAGTCTTTTTATGACATACGATAGCAATATATAACGATCTACACGTGAAATCAATCGCAGTAACCGACTTAACCGCCACCCCCCTTTTAATAACAGGTTAAATACCGGAACAACCATGTAAGGACCAATTGGTCTCTTGTTGTTCGTTTGTCCTCCATGTAACGACCGAGGCGCCTCACAGGCATCCCGTCTCGCTGCAGTCAGCAATCGGTGACGCTATCCACCGGGGGTGGAACCCACAACTCGCAAAGAAAACAGACAACTAGACATTTCTCGCTAGCATGCTACTTGCTTTTGCTATTTCGCTTGAGCAAAAATGACTTCGGTTACGATCTTTTGTTTTTCAAATTTCCAAATGTCAAATTACTCTTGCGTCATACAGTGAGATGATGAATGACTAATTAAGATAAGTTAAACCTAAAATACGAATATTAGACACATTCTTACGATGTTCATACGGAAGTCTTGAATATTGTGACCGAAGCAGTTTCTACTCAAACGAAATAGCAAAAGGAAGCAGCATGCTAGCCTCGTGTGCCGCCACCGAACAACCGTACCGTAGTGTCGTTGTCTTGATTCAGAGTTTATTCTCTCTGCCACCAAACGGCGACTTTATTCAGTTAAGTTAAAACCAATTCACTATCTCCTGGAGCGAGCAAAGCTGATCGAAGGTCACGTGATCAAGAGAGAGAGAGAGAGAGAGAGAGAGAGAGAGAGAGAGAGAAAGGACGGGGTGGGTGGGTTGAGGGGGGTTTGAGTGGGCATCTGTTCTCTTAAGTGTTTTCCACTGTAATTACCCAACGAGCTAATGGCAAGCATTTACCACTTAAACGCTGCGCCCAACGCTTCATTTCATTCCAGACAATGACCCAAGAATTGTTTCCTTAACCCTTTCCACTGTTAACAACTAGCACCTCTATTCTAGCTGAGGCCAGGCGATTTTATTCGGCCAGGGCAACCCTCACACCTCGCAGAGAGAGAGAGAGAGAGAGAGAGAGAGAGAGAGAGAGAGCACCAATCTCATCTTCATTTCCCATCTAATATAATGACATGTTTGTACACATGCTGACGTCCTGACGGTCTCCAAACAATCTTATTCCGACGTGGCAACCCCCGACACATACTCCAAATCTGGCCCCCGATCTGATCCACCGTCAGCAGACGCCGCCCATCGCTGGAGCACAAAATAATAATTACGTGGAGCCCCCGCCGCACGAAATCCACCCAACACGTCGCACAAAATCCAAACAACGTTTGAGACGACTCTCCATGTTGACAAACATCAAGGAGGGCGCTGGGGGAGGGGTGGAGACGAAGAAGAACTTCGGGGGGAGGGGGGAAGGTGTTGGCCGCAGTGTGGGTTCCCCACCCCACTCATAATGACAGCTTTATGTAATTTTCCGCACAAGATGCACACGATCCACATAGGCCGTGGCGCGAACGGCCTCCGGTAAACACTGCATCATCTCGTGTGGATGTGTGTGTGTGTGTGTGTGTGTGTGTGTGTGTGTGTGTGTGTGTGTGTGCGTGTGTGTCGGTGTAGGTGTACGTGTGCGTGTCGGTGTAGGTGTACGTGTGTGTGTCGGTGTAGGTGTACGTGTGTGTGTGTAGGTGTATGTGTGTGTGTGTGTGTAGGTGTGTGTGTGTGTGTGTGTGTGTGTGTGTGTGTGTGTGTGTAGGTGTACGTGTGTGTGTGTGTGTGTGTACGTGTGTGTGTGTGTGTGTGTGTGTGTGTGTGTGTGTGTCTGTGTGTGTGAAGTATTGCAGTGTGGAAGAGCTGATAACTACACACGCGCCCACACGCACACATACACACACAAACATCTAAAAGCCTAGACAGTACCAGCAGGCTATGGAATAAATCAGGACAAAATATTTTTTTTAACACTTTTGAGTAAGAACTTTTAAATCAGCTGAATAAAACCACCTAAAGATAATCACACTGCTGAATAAGTGAGGAAGAAGACAACCAGAACCTATGGTACAACAAATTAAAGGAATTATGTATGTATATATATATATATATATATATATATATATATATATATATATATATATATATATATATACAAATATATTATATATATATATATATATATATATATATGTATATGTATATATAATATATATATATAATATATACATATAATATATACATATAATATACATATATGTATATATTATATATATATGTATATATATATATATGCTGGTACATTGTGACAAGTTGATGGTGTAAAAAGAAGTCACGGGTCTAGTTCCGAGTTTATGAGTTTATTCCTGACAGGTTTCGCTCTTTGCTTTTGAAGAAGCATAAAGCGAAACCGGTCAGGAATAAACTCAGAACTCGGAACTTGACCCGTGACTTCTTTTTCCACCATCATATATATATATATATATATATATATATATATATATATATATATATATATCCAGAACAAACATACAGGCAGATACCCAGCGAGAGGTAAAATGAATTTCTTCAGAATCTTCCCAACCCCCTTTACGTGAATGAAATCGGCTGGCGACACCTCTCCATGCAGACTGCGTCCCACCCCGTTCGCTGCATCCACAATGGCGCCCCGCGGCTCGAAAATACTGGTGACTCACGGGATAAAAATCGCCTGACGCCTCGTCGCCGCGCTGGCAGCTGACCAAGCTTCCGGCAGAGGGCGCCATGGCGTCACACTAGAGGAAATTCTGTCTGCTGCTCTTCACGGAGATCCCTTGACAAAAAGCAAAGTTGAGCCACAAACACCAATTTTCCAAACACACAGTATGTGTGTATACATAACTATCCATATACATGCAGTATGAATACACATATACATACAATATACATACATTACACACACACACACACACACACACACACACACACACACATATATATATATATATATATATTTATCAACCACAATACCCTTTAATTATAAGCCATCAACATTGAGAGACTCGAAGAGGCCAGCTCGAGTCTCTCTCGATGTTGATGGCTTAGAATTAAAGGGTATTGTGGTTGATAGAAATGTATATCTGTTCACTGGGACCCAATCAATGTTGTACACACACACACTATATATATATATATATATATATATATATATGTATTATATAGACGTATATATATATATATATAATATACATATATATGACACACATATATATATATATATATGTATATATATATATATATATATATATATATATATATATATATATATTATATCACACAGGAAACCCACAGTCGGAGAAAATGAACTTCGAATAAAGAAGATTCCTATATTTCGGCTATCAACTGTAGCCCTCTTCAGGACTTTCCTGAAGAGGGCTACAGTTGATAGCCGAAATATAGGAATATTCTTTATTCGAAGTTTATTTTCTCCGACTGCGGGCTTTCCTGTGTGTCATTTACAAATGTGCTACTACATTTCTGTTTAGAAATATATATACATATATATATATATATATTATATATATATACATATATATATATATATATACCATACATACTGTATATATATATATACATATATATATATATATATTATATATATATACATACACATACACACACTTCAAATACCCTCTTCAATATCATTTACACCTTCCCACCGTTCGTTGTTCTGACTGTAACCGGATGATTTCATTCGGTTGGAAGAAGCCTCTTTGACACCTACAGGGGTGACTGCCCCGTCAAGCTCTTCTGGCTGACGGGAATTCTTCGGCCAAGCCCGACGACGACGGCGACGACGACGACGACACCGACGCAATCCAGAGGACGTCACGGGGCAGAACGCGCTCGCCAGCACGAGTTATTTCAGCAGCTGTAGTCTTCCATCGCGAGAGCTTGAATCACCTCGTAAACAATCCCAGCATGCGAGGAGATAAAACACACGCGGTTGGTAGAGTCTCAGACTGTCAGTACGGAGGTATCGGCGGTACCTGGTTCGATTCCTGCCCAGGGGGGCTGAATTTACTTCAGTATCGCTGCTGCGCTTCGAGTCGTTACTCCAACTCTCGTGGGCGGGGAGTTGGGTGTGTGTGTGCGTGTAAGGTCATAGCATTACCCATAGATCGGACATACGAGCTCTGAGCTCTCTTCCGGTAGGGAAATAGCTGTCGATCACGAGTCCAACACGTGATCTAAAGACCAAGGTGAATACACACACACACACACCTGAACCGTTCGTAAATCCCGTTCAAATACTTCAATAAAACTCACGAGATAATACAAACGTTACAAAAAGGCTAGTTGAGTAGGGATTTCCTTACGAACGTAACTAAATAAAAATGGATAAATGATTCTGTACCTCAAGATTAATTGGTAACATATACATATTCTGTGTGTGTGTGTGTGTGTGTGTGTGTGTGTGTGTGTGTGTGAAACGATTTCAACAAGTTCTGCGTATATAATTTTCTATATAAAGAAATGCCTTTCTCCAGCTGGTACAATACGGCCGACAAACAGCTGCGAAAAAAATCTGGAATGTCGTGAGCCAAAAAATTGGTTGCTTCCTCCTAATTAGATTGAAAATAACAACAATAATAATAAACAAATAAATAAGTTTAAAATAAATAAGATTCCGAATGTCATCCGTACTATCTTTAATCTTGTATACCTATTTTTAATATTCAAGTTTTATCATTATTATATTATTATCATTATTCCCTCCTTCTCAAAATAGTCACACAACACTTCAAGGAAATCACACAGCTTCACCACACACACACACACACACACACACACACACACACACACACACAAAAAAAAAAAAAAAAAAAGTTAAAAAAATTTAAGGTATTTGCCACTCCAACTTCCGGGAAAGACAAAAGGTGGCGGAGGAGCGGAGGAGGGGGTTGGGGGGTTGGGGGGGTGCACAGGCAAGAGAGATACGTGGGCACCCCTCCCCCTCCTCGGTAGCAAAGGTGTAAACAGCCTTTCTCAACCAAACCTTCACGTACTGAATGGCCCCTTTACCTTTCATTCTGGTTCCTGTCACCAAACTATTCAATTCAACTGAAACACCTTCTCTCTCTCTCTCTCCCTTCCATCAACGTAGGAGAAAAGAGACTATTTTGACGTCTATAAGTGGACTCCACAACCAGAAACTTCCCTAAATTAACAATCCAGGGACTATCTTATTCGCGCAGACTATTATACAATCATAAACATTTAAGGATTATTTTCAGACTATAAGACGGTTTCATTCAGTGAAGAGGAATTTCCAATTAGGAATGTAACATACAGTTATATGGCAAAGATAGGCGGCACAGCACACAAAAGAACTAAAAAACAGTACCCTACGCTCAGTTTCCAACCCATAATCTCTTCTTCACATAGTGACATAAGAACCGGTGGCCGTGGCCGGTTACCTGGGGGTCGTACGTGTCCCGCAACAGAGACTTGGAGCAACGGATTCATGGTCCAGAAACTTTTTTTTTTTTTTTTTTTTTTTTTTTTTTTTTTATGAACAGCCTCTCAACAGTCTCCCTCGCTGACTTCCTAAATCAATCTTATCTGTTTGTGAGGTCTAAGCTGAAGTTCAGTGACCTTTTCGGTGCCAAAGGTGTGTGTGTGTGGGGGGGGGGTCACTGAGATGATGATGATGATGATGATGATAGAGAGAGAGAGAGAGGAAAAATTCAGCCTGGCAGCATCAAGTAATGATAATAATAATTATGATAATAATAATAATAATATATAATACTAATAATAATAATAAAAATAATAACAATAAAAGAATAAAATAAATAAAAGAAAAGGTTTCACACGGCACTGACAGGGCCAATGCATCTACACCTGTTCTCGACGAAGATACAGCCTGGTAAACATCACCATGTATATCTTTAAAGAAATATCTTGAAACATGCTTCTAAAAAGAAAATCTTATCGTGGGAATTCCACAACCATGACCAGCCAAGTGACATCGTACATGCAAGTCACGTTAAGGTTGACTTTAACGTGAAACGTTTTTAATACAATAAGACGTTCTTCATGACGTTTCTACATTCTGTAAGCGTTTATGTCGACTTTCATACGAAGTTCTCTAAAGGGTAAGTTAATAACAAATAACATTACGATGCCTACGACCCTGTGACCAAAACAAGATGAACGACACAAACAACAGTAACCAGTAGAGGAGAGTGATTGCGAGTAGTAAGGTTCTCTGCTGGGCTCTACCCACTGCTGCCTTACTGTGTCAAGGTCTTCCCAAACTCAGTTCGGTCAAAAATCGCTCCTCCTCTTCCTCCTCCTCCTCCTCCCGGCCGCTCCACAAACCTCCCTCAAGTTTATTTCTGCCTCAAATGAACGTCGCAATACAAAGTACGTAGACTCATCCTCGGAGGAATCTATCTTGATTGTGCCTGTTTTTCTAAAAGAACACTTCTCAGCTGCCACCTGCTGTGTCTGCCACTAGGCGCTAGCTAAGATTAGCACAAAAAAAAAAAAAAAAAAAAAAAAAAAAAGTGAATAAAATAAAATATAATAAATGATAATAAAACAATAACATAAATAAATAATATATCGAATATAAATACAAATGAATAAATAAAATAAAATAACAATTGATGAAAAAAGGCGGGGGAGGGGGGTCATCCTTGTACTGTGGCACACATTCAACATTTCATTCTGGTTGCCGCTCCTTGATTTCATCATGAACTCGAGGAAAAGAAAAACGCAATTAGGTAATACACACACAACAGCCGGATTTAAATCACCTGTGGACCGACTTTAACCACTCAAGCTACCCTATTCGTCATCGAGCTTCAACGGAGACGAATAAAATCGCCCGGCGTCAGCCAGAACGTGAGGAAGAATGCCACGCGGCACGGAAGGGACCGGCCGCCGCTCGAGGCAGTCGCACCATTAACCGGGTCCACGAGTACATTCATCAGAGCTACGGCGATCTCCGCCGCGGGGTCGCACCAAGTCGCCGCGATGAGAGGCGTAGCGGTAAGTCGGGAGGAAAGGGAACGGTCCACGGGTCCCACGTCAACAACAACAACAACAACAACGCGAGGATATATATATATATATATATATATATATATATATATATATATATATATATATATATAGAAGGGTCGCCGCTACGCAAATGCTACAACACCAGCCGCGGCTCCACGAGATCAAAAAATAAACACCAGGACGATAGCGAGGGGGCGGGGTGCCCTAGACACCCCCCCCTCCCCCGCACGTGCGAGGGGCTCCCTTTGGACCAAGGCTAACAATTGCCCAACTGCAGAATACTTCAAGGAAACTAACCTAGTTGTACTGGGTAGTGCTGGCACACAACACTTTGGTGTGTGTGCGGGTGTGTGTGGGTGTGTGTGCGGGTGTGTGTGTGTGTGTGTGTGTGTGTGTGTGTGTGTGTGTGTGTGCACGCGCACGGCTAATTATAATTACCTAATTATAGGTAACAACAATTCAGTGTGTGTGTGTGTGTGTGTGTGTGTGTGTGTGTGTGTGTGTGTGTGTGTGTGTGTGTGTGTGTGTGTGTGCACTTACCTAACTACGAGTATACACAAATACCTAATTATAGGTGACACAACTGTGTGTGTGTGTGTGTGTGTGTGTGTGTGTGTGTGTGTGTGCGCGTGTATATGCGTTTCTGTGTTATACGTGTGTATGTTTGTGCGTGATTGTGTACACGTGTATGAGCACGTACATACATATGTACGTGTATATGTGAATGTACGTGAGATCATACAAACACACAAACACACACACACACACACACACACACACACACACACACACACACACGAGCACAATCTGAGCATAAAATGAAAGAGAAATCAGTGTGAACGCTAGACCGAGGAAAAAGACTTCGGGACAACTTCTAAAATATGGAGGCGGCCCGAGGACCACACAAGACAATATGACCAGGCAGTACATAAATCAGCCAGGATGGGGGAAACGTGAGAACAGATTTAGCACCCGAACGTCGATGTTTGTTCTGTTTAAAGTATCACACTTTACTCGTTCTTGTAATGTTTAAAAAGAACGAGTACTTCCGTGCACCAAGACAACGTTTCGGTTGTTTCGGCCACAACATCGTCAGCGGATAATAACCCAAGCTCATCTTGGAGCCTAGCCTTCATGGTCCACTTCATGACCGGTCTAACCTCTGTGGGAGCAACACAGACTTTGCACCTGACCATGATGGCTTTATCCGGCTGGGTTGCACCCTCTACCATAGCACCTAATACGTGACGGCCAATCATAATCCCTGACAATAAGAAGGTAGACACAACAATGTATTAAGATTTCACCACCTACTCTAACAGCCTGGACTCAGCCTAACACAAGTACAAAGCAAAACTGGTGTGATTACTTAGCAATGCCCGGAGCAGGGCTCCCAATTTATTTGGCCTCACATGTAATGAAGAAATAGACACCCTGGGATTGACAACACTAGAGGGAAGAAGGGAAAGGGGAGATATGACGACAACAATCAACCTTTCACCCTTTTACCACCAAAAGGGTGCCAGGGAGAAGAATGAAATCTTATGACGACAACCAGATGAAAGGAGAAGTGCAAGACGGTACGTAAGGGTCGGGGTAGATCGATAGACCGCTAAAGAGATAATATAACAAATCTGGCGTCAGACAGAATAAAATTAAAAATGTCATCCGATAATACACCCATTACCGGGCATATTCACAACTCACTCTGCAGGCAGCGGATGGTACGATATTAATGAACAAATAATACAATGTTGTCGACGAACTTAGGAACACAACTGTACACGAAGAGGTTCCGAGGTTGCTTTCGGGATGAAGACTTGGCACTACGGTTCAAGATAGGAAAGCCACCACATGGGAAAATGGAGGAGGAGGAGGAGGAGGAAGAGGAGGAGGAGGAGGAGGAGGAAGAGGAGGAGGAGGAGGAAGAGGAGGAGGAGGAGGAAGAGGAGGAGGAAGAGGAGGAGGAAGAGGAGGAGGAAGAGGAGGAGGAAGAGGAGGAAGAGGAGGAGGAGGAGGAGGAAGAGGAGGAGGAGGAGGAGGAGAAAAGGTAAAAAAGAATAAAATATATTAGGCGAACACCCGACATCACCGGACTACACGCGTTTGGCATACTTCAGAGTTCCTGCCGGCACGAGATTTTATTCAACTACAGGAAGCCTCCTTAAAGGGCACACTTTATCAACTTAATTCAGGTTAATGGCTAAAGCCTAAACTGACCCTTCCACTGCTACTGACGAACTGCACGTCTGACTGCGCCAGGCGATTTTATTCATTAAAGGTACACCCCCTCCTCATTCCCCAGATTTTCACGACTTGCGCACTCGTTCTGGATGACGTCATTCGTTTTTATTCAGCCGAGGGGCAACCCCCCGGCCAACACTCGCAACGAAACTATCAAAAGCCAATTAAGATTAGAACGACTGGGTTGGGCGTGGGGTCTCGATCGTACAACATTCCATTTAGATCAGCACACACACACACACACACACACACACACACACACACACACACACACACACACACACACACTCGGTGACGCGGTTGGTCGAGTCCCGGACTGTCACTACGGCGGTCCGGGTTCGAATCCTGCCCAGGGCTGAAATAATTTCAGTATCGCTGCGCTTCGAGTCGTTACTCCAACTCTCGTGGGCGGGGAGTTGGGGGAGTGTGTGTGTGCGTGTGGGGTCACAGCATTTCCCATAGATCGGTCATACGAACTCTGGGCTCTCTTCCGGGAGGGAAACAGCTGTCGATCACGAGTTCAACACGTGATCCAAAGACCAAGGTGAATCACACACACACACACAAAACAACTATATCTCAGGTGTACAATTCAACCGAAAACAAAAGACTATAGTGTTACGCCCGGGGGCTCTCAACGACCGAGTGGGGGAGGTAGCACATAATGCACCGTCTATAATATATTAACTCCCCCTCTTGGCATCTCGAGTGTTTTCTCCTTCGCCCAAACCTTCAAGCCCTTCGGTGCCTGGGTTCGACTCTTTATTAAAAATAAATCAATAAACAATATAAAAAAATAAAAATAATAAAATAAATAAAATGATACATACATACATACATACATATACCTAAGCTTTTTCCCCCTTACAAGGAAGGTAGCCAAAAAGAAAAAGGCATAAAATCATTCCATTCTATCCCTAAATACACTCCACTCCCTTCCACCCTCACTCCCATCTTAGCACCTCCTGGATGACGGGTCATCCCTGCACCTTGTCCACTGCCCTGGGTCGGAGGCAGTGTCGCAAGACACAGCACATCCAACAGCAAGGCCGCTTCATTAAATCGGCGACCCCCCCTCTCCGTCTCCCCATGCATAAAAGGAGAAGACGGGGAGAAATCCCTTCGGGCTGCGTCAAATTTTTCACACACATACTACCTCACCCCCCCATCCCCCCACCCAAAAAAATAACTCATAATAATAATAATAATATAAACTGCCGCCAGATGATTCATTCATCCGAGGGAACTCCCATCCCTGCAGGCTTCAAGGAGGGGGAGGGGGAGGGGGAGAGGGAGGGGGGGAGTCCATCCTTTGGCGTACATGCCCTCGATCCTTACAATAATGACGCGGCTCCCGTCAGACGATTCTAATTACCTTTTACTGCTTTTATTTCGGGTTTAATCCCCGTTCCCGTTGTTGTCCTTACATGCCTCTGTCTTCGCATCCCATCCCACGTAACTCTGTTTTGTCATCAACATGTCATTCCCTGAATTCGTCGTGAAATGAAATTACCAAAACCTGAAGATCATTAGGTCATTTTAACACCTTTATGGATCTTCTAGCCAACAGGAAAGCTCGGGTAAAAATAAATAAATAAATAAATAAATACAAAATAAATAAAATAAATAAAGACCAAATAAATAAATAAATAATAATAACGTATCACCATCCCTTCACGTTGTCCGGGCAAACGCGATGTAATATCGTTTCGCTTGGGGAAACCTACATCTGAAGAAGACATTGAACTACTCTGATCGGTCACTCTCGATAAATATCTTCACGATTACCTTCTACCGAGCGATTTCAGTCGGCTTCAGAAGAACCCGCGGTAAAAAAAAAAATGAATAAATAAATAACGACGCAGAAGGACATTTCCAATAATTCATCTCAATTATATATAATCCTCTTGCCGACTTTCCATTGGCCAAGGCCACGCCATTTTGTCGAGCGCGCATGCAGGGAAACATCCACTCAAAAAGAAATCGAAGATTTTTTTTTCGGTCAAATTTTCGATTAACCTCTTGAAAGAAATTATTTTGGCAGATGTGAGTACGACGTGCATATAATTAATTATACTGAATACGGAAAATATTTTGACATAGCATTCATAGATATAATATTATCCAAATCCACTGACGGAAACAAATGAAGACCGAGACACTCAGTTCTTAAAAATTGCGGACACACACACACACACACACACACACACACACACACACACACACACACACACACACACACGGCCCAGCTGCAGATTCACTGCGATCCTCTTCGTCAGTTCAAAAGGACTACATTTCCTTGCCATTTACCTCCAACAGTGAGCTTAAGAACTACAGGAATATATGTATGAAATTTCGCATTCAGCGCTGTCTGAAACCCGAAGAAGACGAACATTTCTCCGCCACTGTACACGCCCGTGCGCCCGTGCACAGAGGCACGCGTCACCACAGAAGAACATTTCAAGGAGCTCTCAAGCCTGACGGCGACGGCAGCACCCACGCTCAGAACAAAGGATCTTAAGAACGGCAGAAAATACTCCCAGCTTATCTATCGTTTCATCGGAACACAGCACCCGCTGTTTGCGCGCTGGACCCCGATCCGGGAATCGGTTCCCAACGGCCACTCGTAGCCACCACTCGGGTGACGGTTTCGGATGCTGCTAAATGCCTCCTGGTGTACATTCCTTCGCCGCAGAACAGAGTAGTACGCCCCAGAGAGCAGGATTTGGGCCAGAGGGTGCCTGGCTACGTGGGCCAAGGCGTCTTTTTCGAGCACCAGAGGCTTAAGGTCCCATTTACACGGCCAAACAGTTTGACAAACCCGGTTTGTCAGACAAGTGTTTGAAGTGATGTTTGACCGTGTGAATGGGGTATTTGGTCGTCAAACACGTTTGTCGAACGTGTTTGACAACCAAATACCCTATTCACACGGTCAAACATCACTTCAAACACTTGTTTGACAAACCGGGTTTGTCAAACCGTTTGGCCGTCTAAATGCCCCTTTAGAGAAACCTTTCGTCCCCTAGGGGTTAAGGTGAAGAAGTTGAGACGACAAACTCAAGAATGATCAACTCTAATTCTCTTGAGCCTTTGAACACTTCAGTGGAAACAGGTACATTAATAAATAAATAAATAAATAAATAAATAAAAATTAATTATATAAAATTCCCCTTACTGAAGGGGGCGATATTATCTCTTCTCCCAATCCAACTACTTACTAAGTAGTAGCCACTTTGATATCGTGATGACCGTCTACAGATTCGATTCCAACTTATACTTGACTATTCCTTTCACATGAGAAGATACCTTGATAGAAGGGGATTAAGAATATCCCTGCCAACTCCACTTGATAGAAGGGGATTAAGAATATCCCTGCCAACTCCCAGCACCCCGACAACCTCTAGACCTGAGTCTACCTAAAGCCAAACCAACGTATTCAGTTAAGGGTTGAGGGTTGAGGGTCATTGCAACCGACGAGCTAGAAGCAGGGCCAAACCCCTTCCGTTTCCAAGCGTAACACACACCCTGGGTCATCAGGGCGTTTTTGACCTTACATGACACGAACCGACCTGACCTGACCTTACCTAAAGATATTATATAAAAAAGAAAAAGAAAAAAAAAAATCAACTCTGAGCTCGTAAACACGCAGACCAGGTCATGTCTTCCTTCGATAACCACTCACCCAAGTCCCATCCACCTGACATGACACGAACCGACCTGACCTTACCTTAAAAAAAAAAGAAAAAAAAAATCAACTCTGAGCTCGTAAACAAGCAGGCCAGCCATGTCTTCCTTAGATAACCCAAGTCCCATCCACCTAAAAAAAAAATAAAAAAAAAATCAACTCTGAGCTCGTAAACAAGCAGGCCAGCCATGTCTTCCTTAGATAACCACTCACCCAAGTCCCCTCCACCGCTTCCAGATCTCCGGCTTCCTCCCCAAACAAGACCAATACACTACACTATTACACAGTACAGTGCTGACGGCAGAATGGAGCCAAGTTGTGAAGAATGGGAGAGTGGAGGGAAGGTAAAGGGGCGGGGAAAAGAAAGGGGAGGCAGGTGGATGGAAAAAGGGAAGGGAGGTGAATCAAAAAGGGGAGGGGGTGGAGGAGAAGGTGGAGCGGGAGAAAAGGAAGGGAAATGGAGGAAAGAGATACGGAAAGGAAAGGTAAATGCGGAAAGGAAGCGAAGAGAGATGCGAAGAGAGAAGGGAAGAGAGAAGGGAAGAGAAAGGGAAGAGGAAGGGAAGAGAAAGGGAAAAGGAAGGGAAGAGGAAGGAAAGAGAAAGGGAAGAGAAAGGGAAGAGGAAGGTAAGAGAAAGGGAAGAGAAGGGAAATTATGGGAAGCAAAGGGAAGAGAAAGAAGTGAGAGGAAGGTTGAGAGAACGATTAGGTAATTGTGTGAAGGACGAGGCTAGGGGGGGAGGTGATGGGAGGAGGAGGAGGAGGAGGGGAGAGAAGGGGAGGTGATGGGGGAGAGGAGAGGGAAAGGAAGGGGGAAGGTGATGGGGGAGAGGAGGGGAAAGGAGGGGGAGGAAGGCAATGTGAAGAATGTCGAGATTGTGGACTCGGCGAGAGGAAGACTTAAAGACGCGGATGGGCGGACTGCGAGGACGATGTCGACAGTGTGGGGGAACGGGAGAGAAGGGGACGGGAGAGGAGGGACGGAAGAGGGGGGAGATGGGAGAGGGGTGAACGGGGGGAGATGGGAGAGGGGTGAACGGGGAGAGGGGGGACGGGAGAGGGGGGACGGGAGAGGAGGGACGGGAGAGGGGGGGGACGGGAGAGGGGGGACGGGAGAGGAGGGACGGGAGAGGGGGGACGGGAAAGAAGGGGACGTGAGATGGGGGAGATGGGAGGTGGGGGAGATGGGAGGTGGGGGAGATGGGAGGTGGGGGAGATGGGAGAGGGGAGACGGGAGAGGGGGGGACGGGAGAGGGGGGACGGGAGAAGGGGGACGGGAGAAGGGGGACGGGAGAGAGGGAACGGGAGAGGGGGGGAACGGATATATGGAAAATGGCGCCTTCGGTGCTAGCCCTCTTCAGTGCCGTGACTTGCTTAATATACTTCCGTCCCAGTTGACGCCACAAGATTTCATTCAGGAGCTAGGCATACTCCCTCCCGGTGATTCAAATCATCTAATCAATTAATTATTCCCTCGTGTTCTTCTGACTATGACGCAACCACACAGTACCCGGCAACGATCCTCGAACTTTGCCATAGATCTTGCGGGCAAGACAGGTTGGTCGTGTGTTGTGAGTGTGGAGGTTGTTGTTATGAGATGCGTCACCGCTTGACCCCTAAATAAATAAATAAATAAATAAATAAATAAATAAATAAATAAACAGAGATACCCTTTCTCCGCGTAATTGAGTCTCCGCCGGCCGATTAAAATCGCCTGACGGCAACTAAACCGAAGCTGCAGGTCGTGGATAGCAGCGTAGTTAATCGAGATGAACTTGAATTCTTTTGTCGCTGAGGGAATTTTCCTCGTCTCAATAAAATTACCTGGCGATCAACCTTAACGGCCAAATAGCGATAAAATGATAACACAGATCGAAAGCGTTTACAGAGAAAGCGTCACGCTATGCTACTGCGGAAGGAGGCGAGGGGTGTAGGGTAGGGGGGTTAAGGGGGGGGATTCCCCCTCAGCTGAAAAAAAAAATCACATGGCGGCAGGGGAGGAAGCTAAACACGCCAAGTCGTAAAACTCAGCAAATGGGTTAATAAAGAAAGCGTCTTGGACGCGACCCAGAGGTGCTACTTCGAGCGAAATCTGTCGAAGTACGTAGCAGGTGACGAACACCTCCCTCGCCCTCCCCCCGTAGCTCGAAGACCAGGACGCTTCATTCAGCCACGGGGCACCCCCAACATCTTCCCACCTCGCCAATCCCTCCTCCTTCGTCCCCCCAACAACTGTGGTGAGGTGATGTCACACTAGGCTAGCATGCTAGTTCCTTTTGCTACTCGGTCTGAGTAGCAACGACTTCGGTGACAATATTCTAGACTTCGGTGATAAGAACATCTCAATAATGTGCCTAATATTCGTATGGGTCTAACTTCTCTTCGTCCGTCATTCAGGTTCTCCCTGTATGACGCAAGATTAATTTGACATTTGGACCTTCGAAAAACAAAAGATCGTGACCGAAGTAGTTCCTAATTAAACGAAGTAGAAAAAAGCGAGTAGCATGCTAGTGAGAAATGCCTAGCATGTCGCCATCTTTAGACAGAGAGAGAAAAAAATGAGGAGAGGGTTTTATGGCGGTGGGAGGGGGGATGTGACAGTAGTGGGGGGAGGGGAGGGGGAGGCACCACATGCACGGGGGGGAGGGGGGAGGGGGGGGAAGAAAACGACGAGAAAAACATGGAGAGGTCGGTCGAGGGAGGACGGATCGCAAACATGTGTGTGGAGAAAGTGCGAACGGGCACAAACAAGCACGCCAGTGGGGTGAGGGGGAAATGAGGGGAAATGAGGGGAGTTGGGGGTGAGGGGAAATGAGGGGAGTTGGGGTGAGGGGAAATGAGGGGTGAGGAGGAATGGGGGTGAGGGGAATGGAGGGGTGAGGGGAATGGAGGGGTGAGGAGGAATGAGGGTGGGGGATGGGGTGGGTGATGGGGTGAGTGGGAAATGAGGGGCAAGGAGGAATTGGGTGGGTGATGGGGTGAGGGGAATGGAGGGGTGAGGAGGAATGGGGGTGGGGGATGGGGTGAGGGGGAAATGAGGGGAGTTGGGGGTGAGGGGAAATGAGGGGTGAGGAGGAATGGGGGTGGGGTATGGGGCGAGGAAATTGGGACGTGTGAGGGGGAATGGGGGATGAGGGAGTTGAGGGGGATTGAGGGTTGAGGGGGAATGAGGATTGAGGGGGAATGGGGAAATGAGGGGTGAGAGGAGTTGGGGGTGAGGGGAATTGGGGGATGAGGAGGAATGGGGGTGGGGTATGGGGCGAGGAAATTGGGACGTGTGAGGGGGAACGGGGGATGAGGGAGTTGAGGGGGAATGAGGGAGTTGAGGGGGGATGAGGGAGTTGAGGGGGGATGAGGAGTTGAGGGGGGATGAGGGAGTTGAGGGGGATTGAGGGTTGAGGGGGAATGGAGGAAAGAGGGTTTGTTGACCGAGAAAAGACTAACGAATCAAATTAGGGGGGGGGGGAGAGGAGTACACCAAGAGGAGAGGCCGGGGGAAAGGGGGAAGGGGGGAAGGGGCAGGTGTGTAGGTTGACGGGAGTGTGGGGAGTGGGAACTGAGGAGAGTAGGATACTGAGTTAGGGGTGAGGGGAATGGAGGGTGAGGAGGAATGGGGTGAGGGGGAGTTGGGGTGAGGGGGAGTTGGGGTGAGGGGAATGGAGGGTGAAGGAGGTGAGAGGTTAACGGGAGGAGACAGGAGCGGGGAGTAAAGGGAGTGGGAGATGGAATGAGGAGCGAGAATAACGGAAGGGATTATGGAAAGGGGAGAATTATATACGAGAAAGAAGTGAAGTGAGGCGAGATCGGGGAAGATGGGAGAGGGAGAGAGGGAGAGTGGGAGAGAGGGAGAGAGAGAGAGAGAGAGAGAGAGAGAGAGAGAGAGAGAGAGAGAGGGGGGGGGAGGAACTGAGAGGGTGAGGGGAAGTAGAGAGAAGAGTGAGGGGCTGAGAAGAGTAAGGGGGAAATGGTTGAAGGGCTGAGGAGAGGGAAGGTGGGGGGGAAATGCGTGAGGGGAAATTGTTGAGGGTTTGAAGTGAGGGGAAAGGATTGATTGATGAGGGAGTGTACGGGCAAAAGATATGCGGACACGTACACAAGTGGAGAAAGTGTGTGTGTGTGTGTGTGTGTGTGTGTGTGTGTGTGTGTGTGTGTGTGTGTGTGTGTGTGTGTGTGTGTGTGTGTGTGTGTGTGTGTGTGTGTGTGTGTGTGTGTGTGTGTGTGTGTGTGTGTGTGTGTCGGGGGTAGCAGTAGGAGTCGTGTACATGGAGGGAGTGCGTGCGTAGACATGCAAAAGTGGGCCAAAAGATGAAAAACACAGAAAAGGATATTTAAGGAGCCCGAGGGAAAGCAGAGGCGAGTGAGTGCCAACATTTAATTAGTGGCGAGTTGGAGAGCAGGCAGGCCGGGACCTGGGGGGGAGAGGGGGAGGGGGAGGGGGAGAGGGGGGGAGTGTTGCATCCACAAGGACGCTCGCGAAGGTCGTGGACAGGCACACGAGGGACACCACGACCAGGCCTGATGGGAGTAGGTGAGAGTGGGAGGGAAGGTGGGGGGAGGGGGGAGGAAGGGAAAATGGGAGGGGGCAGGTGAGGGGAAGAGGGAAAGAAGGGTGAGGAGATTGATGGGGAGAGTAATGGCAAGAATGAGGTCAAGAGCAGAGGAGAAGAGTGGAGGGGAGAGGTGAGGGGGGAGAGGTGAGGGGGAGAGAAGACAGTGAGAGGATAGTATGGGGGAAGGGAGAGAGGGGGAAGAGATGGAAGAGGGGGAAGGGAGAGAGGGGGAAGGGGAAGAGGGGGAAGGGATAGAAGTGGGAAGAGGGGAAAGGGAGAGAGGGGAAAGGGAGAGAGGGGGGATGAGAGAGAGGGGGTAGGTGGAGGGGATGGAGGAGGGGAAACGGAAAGAGGGAGGGGAGAGGGGATGAGGGAAAGGTAAGAAAGTGTGTGTGTGTATGTGTGTGTGTGTGTGTGTGTGTGTGTGTGTGTGTGTGTGTGTGTGTGTGTGTGTGTGTGTGAGTATTCACCTTGGTCTTTTTGGATCACATGCTGGACTCGTGATCGACAGCTATTTCCCTCCCGGAAGGGAGCTCAGAGTTCGTATGACCGACAAATGTGTAATGCTGTGACCTTATACACACACACACACCCAACTCCCCGCCCACGAGAGTTAGAGTAACGACTCGAAGCGCAGCGATACTGAAATTATTTCAGCCCTGGCAGGATTCGAACCCGGACCGCCGTAGTGACAGTCGGAGACTCTACCAACCGCACCACCGAGTCGAGTCGTGTGTGTGTGTGTGCGTGTGTGTGTGTGTGTGTGTGTGTGTGTGTGTGTGTGTGCGAGAGAGAGAGAGATGGAGAAGAGAAGGAAGAGGAAGTAAACAAGGGTGGGAGAGGGGAGAAAGAGTGGGGGAAGGGGAGAGGGGGAGAGGGAGAGGAGGAGATGAAGAGTGAAAGAGGGAGAGGAGGAGATGAAGAGTGAAAGAGGGAAATCTATTAAGGGCAGTACTTTCCCAGCGCTTCTATCCTTGCTGGCAATCTGGCGTCGCTGGCTGCTTAGAGAAAGAGTGAGAGAGAGAGAGAGAGAGAGAGAGAGAGAGTGAGAGTGAGTGAGAGAGAGAAACTGCTAGGTTATATGGCGCCAGAGTCCAAACCACGAACAAAAAATGATAAAAATAAAAGCCCACAC
>NC_134787.1:3778119-3830619 GCF_046742065.1 Oratosquilla oratoria | reverse complement strand
CAATTAACTGTGTCATACACTGTGAGCAGGGCGCGGGGAAAATCAATCTGCGAGATAGACCACCAAATGGAACAAAAAGTACATTGGACAACACAGCTCGTTTCAGACCTGGCTGGAGTTGTATACCAACCTCTTGCGTCTCGCTGACAAATTATAGATAACTCGAAAGTAGAAGAAAAAGAAAAAGAAGTAAAAAAGAATTAGAAGAAAAGATGTTTTTGGACTTTGAAAAAGCCATTGACATAGTGTCAACTATTAAACCTTCTGTTGGGTGATGTACTTTTGAGATTTTGTTCTGATGAACAAGAAAACGGAGGACTCTTACTGAAAGGCTCAAGTTCAACAAAAACTAAGAAAAAAAAAACGAACAGCCAACTAAAGAAGGCTATGTCCACAAAGAAATCCTCGATACCAAACTAAGCAATGGAACCCGAATACTTTCACAATTTATAGTCACATTTGGAAAAAGAAAAATCCCATATAGGAGGTACAAGGGAAAAAGAGGGGGAAAGAGGGGGACGGGAGGAGAAAGGTCCCTTCATGAGCGGTGACACTCACAAGCACAATGGGAAAGACAATGGAGACGTTAATCAGGCAAAGATGGATGGGACTACCTGGATTGGTAGCGTGTACGTGTTCATGTCAGCGTGTGCATGTGTTCGTGTCAACAGTTTCTCTATGTACGCCTGTGCACGTGTGTGTGTGTGTACATGTGTGTGTGTGTAGGTGTGTGTGCATGAGTGTGTATACGTGTGTGTGTGTGTGTGTATACGTGTGTGTAGGTGTGTGTACATGTGTGTGTGTGTATTTACCTAGTTGTATTTACCTAAGTTGTATTATACGGGAAGGGAGCTATGCTCGTGGTGACCCGTCTTTGTATCTTTCAGCATCAAGTTTTTTCTTAATCTTGAATAGTATTTGCACACACTGTTTCTTTATCTAAGTTATTCCAGGTATCCAGCACTCTGTGTGGGAAGCTATTCTTTTTCCGATCTCTTCTGTAGTCGGGAAAAGTGTGTGTGTGTGTGTGTGTGTGTGTGTGTGTATTCACCTTGGTCTTTGGATCACGTGTTGGACTCGTGATCGACAGCTATTTCCCTCCCGGAAGAGAGCTCAGAGCTCGTATGACCGATCTATGGGTAATGCTATGACCTTGCACACACACACACACACAACTCCCCGCCCACGAGAGTCGGAGTAACGACCCGAAGCGCAGTGATACCGAAATAATTTCGGCCTTGGGCAGGATTCAAACCAGGTGCTGACACCCCTCCGTGCTGACAGTCCAGTACTCTATCAACCGCACCACCGAGTCGTGTTTGTGTGTGTGTGTGTGTGTGTGTGTGTGTGTGTGTGTGTGTGTGTGGCGCGCACGTGCGTGTTTGTTAATAATGACGCTTCCGTCTTCGTTCGTGATATATTCATCAAATCTGTCGACTGCTTCACACATTTAGAACTGACGAGACTGCCTTCCTACACGAGTGCCTTTGCTGTAGATACACAAACTGGGCCACATGGCACGTGAACCTTGGCACGTGCCTGGCACGTTGACACACGCTTCCCAGCACCTGTAACTACGTGCATCACGTGATTTCTCCTCAGAGCCTGGGAGATCGAGACATCAAAATGCCTCCAATTAGGACGTATATGGACGAGAGCAATGACCTTTCCAATTCCACGCACTCAAGTCAACGCTTGCGCAAGCATGCATGCATGAACGCATACACGCACACACCATCAATCTGAACAAGATACACACACACACACGCACACACACACATACAACCTTCAATCTGAACAAGATACACACACACACACACACGCACATACAACCTTCAATCAGAACAAGATACACACACACACACACATACAACCTTCAATCTGAACAAGATACACACACACATACAACCTTCAATCTGAACAAGATACACACACACACACACAACCTTCAATCTGAACAAGATACACACACATAAACATACAGAGTACCAAAGAAATAACCAAATTATAAAAAATTAATTAAATAAATACAAAAAGGGTGCCAAGTCTATCAAGATTCACGTTAAGTCTGGCGGTATTACATACATATACCAAAGGCTTTTTCCCCCTACACGGGGGGGGGGGGGTGTTAGCCAAAAAGAAAAAGGCATAGAAACCACTCCCACCCATTCCATTTCCTACATATTCCACTCCCCTCCACCCTCCTCCCTCCCTCCACATCTTGGCACCTCCTGGCTGTATTAAAACTAATAATACTGGAAGAAAGATGAGAGATGGAAGGGTGCATGAATCGCTACAGTGCTTTGCGTTAACAAGAAACATAGTATCGATCAAGACGTCCTAAGGGACTATGGTCCCTCCTAAGTAGGTTGGATTCTTTTTAAAGGATTCGGATCCTTTAAGGGGAATCCAACCCCATTAAGAGGGCTCAAGTCCCATTAAAAAGGATCTAACTCCAATAAGAATTATCCAATCCCCTTAAGAATGCTGAGGGGGAATGGAGAACACAATCTAAGACTTCAAAACTACAAAAGGTATGAAAGGTGTAAAAAGTTTTACTTTAAAAGTTTTTTTCTTTTGACCAACAGATAAAGGGAAGAAAGACCTTTAGCTTCCTGAAGTAATACACGCCAGAGCCTTCAGAGAATTCAGGAAGAAATACGATACCTAAAGACAAACCGCACGAGCCGAGGAAAAACATACAAAATGAGCGCGTGCGCGACCGTGCACACGCACACACACAAACATACAGGGGAGGGAGAGGGAGAGAGATAGAGAGATAGAGAGAGAGAGAGAGAGAGAGAGAGAGAGAGGGGGGGGGGAAGAAAGGGAAAGAGTGAGAGAGGGGGAAGGTGAAAGGGAGAGAGGGAAGAAGAAAGCGAGGGAGAGAGACATAGAGAGAGAGAGAGGGGGGGGCGGGAAAGGGAGAGGGAGAGAGAGAGAGAGAGAGAGAGAGAGAGAGAGAGAGAGAGGGGGGGAAGGATAAAGGAAGAGGCGGAGATAAAGATATTACTCTTCAGAGCAATAAAAGGAGTGGACATAATCACTATAAAAGACTTCCTAGTGTAAGACGGAAAAAGTCAAGACAGCATACAAAAATAAATAAATAAATGAATGAATATATGAATAAAAAATTAAAATATGAAAAACAAATAAAATAAATAAATTCAGTGTTTAAAAAACATTTATAAATATAAATCCGCACAGATGCACTGAATCATAAACTAGCATAAAAAATAAAAAATAAAATAATTCAGACGACATATGCGAATCTAAAGCCACGTTTGACCAAGAGAAACACAAAAACGGGACTCCACGAGCACAGCCCGTGTACCAAAATGAGATAAACACACGCACGCACAAACACGCGTCAAGGGATTTTATTCACTTCAGGAAGATCCTTTTCGAACGTACTTTGACGAGGGCTCCGTCCGTAGCCAAGGAGTGACCACGTGTACGTCCATCGACACACACACACACACACACACACACACAAGGAACAGGAGAATAATCCAAAGAAAAGAATGTTAATCTACAACGAGATGAATAACCACCTTGAGTATTTTGACTTCAAAACAAATTAGATACTCTCTGCAGTTGACCTTGGAGTAAGAATGAGAAAGAGATAGGTCCGCTTGTAGAGAAGAGAGGAGAAAGAACGAGAGAGAGAGAGAGAGAGAGAGAGAGAGAGAAAGTGATAGGGGTGTAGAGAAGAGAGAAGAAAGGAGAGAGAGAGGAAAGGAGAGGAAAGAGAGAGAGAGATAGAGATAGAGAGAGAGAGCGAGAGAGAGAGAGAGAGAGAGAGAGAGAGAGAGAGAGAGGAAAGAGAGATGGGGGATGCTGATGGACTTGGTGTCGAGTGACTACCATTCCGCTACCGTACACGTGTCAGCCTCAAACACTGGTTCGTAGTATCCTCAAGCTACAGTTTACATACATTTTTTTCTGCAAATGATAATCACTGAAATTATACAAAAAATATACCCTTCCAAACCTATGGCATGCACGTCACCGAGCGAAATTGCCTGCTCTGAATTTCAATCCTACTACGTGAACTAGATCTTTATATTCTTAAAAGAAAGATAGAAGAAAATTCGTGACACTAAGGTATGTTCAGTTTCGATTACACACCCCATACATGCACCGATGATTGCCACACGCCCTGGCTATGCACAGACGGCGACCTCAGCCCCATTTAGACGCCTTCTCGCTTAATCGCCCCACCGGCACTGTCTTGTGAAAAAATACGACCCAACAAATAACCTCAAATACACACTAAAACGTCCCATCGAGCACCCATAAGAAATCAAAGGTTCGACTTCTTCAGAGAAATCCCATAAAAATCCCATTCACCAGAGGCAAGGAACTCCTATCAACCTGGGCTATGACCCTCGGCTAAAGGGAACGAGCCAAAACGTTTATCTCAACAACGTTTACGTAATACATCAACATACCGAATGCGGTAGCGCAGGCCGAGGAGGGCTCCTATTAAAAAAGATATATCCTCCGTACTACATATGATTAACAGTTTAAAGAAAGTATTGATTTAACCATGTATAGGTTGGGGGGGGGAGGGCAGGTAATAACAGAGCCAATACATAAATGTTATATCAATAGGGTCTCTTTAGTACTTTACTTCTTGACACAAAAGACTTACACAAGCCTTGTTCCTAAACCACAATAGCACTAAGAATGTGTGTGTGTGTGTGTGTGTGTGTGTGTGTGTGTGTGTGTGTGTGTTTGTGTTGCGTGTGGATGTGTTTTGTGTGCGTGTTTTGTGTTTTCTGTCTTTTTTGTGTGCGTGTTTTCTTTGTTTTGTGTGTGTGTGTATGTGTGTGTGTGTGTGTGTGTGTGTGTGTGTGTGTGTGTGTGTGTGTGTGTGTGTGTGTGTGTGTTACGTGTGAATGTGTTTTGTGTGCGTGTTTAGTGTTTTCTGTATTTTTCGTGTGCGTGTTTTCTTTGTTTTATGTGTGTGTCTTTGTGTATGTCTTGTGTGTGTGTGTGTGTGTTATACAAAGACACACACACACACTGCTGTGTGCCAGAACTTGTTTTGTAAACAAACAATCGATGTATACTTTAAGATGTACAACTAATCTTAACGGTTTCCAAGAGTTTTTTTTTCGTTAAAATTGCCTCATCAATCTGCCAGTCAATCTTTAATACTCTCGTTTTATCTTATTTGCACATTCATTTACGACTTGGCCATGGCCAAGGTGTCCATTCGGAGACACACACACACACACACAGAAAGAGAGAGAGAGAGAGGGAGAGAGAGAGAGGAGAGAGAGAACCGTTACTGTATCCAATGTGATTGGTATCTAGACGCTTCTGTCAGTCCTAGTGATTGTAAGGTGCGAGTCCCATCAAACCTGTCCGTCATGAAAGCCATTTGTACAGCCACAAATCTACGGGTTTGTCCCTTTCTCTGCGCAATTACTTTCCCCATCGGCTAAATAAAATCGCCTGGCGGCAGCCAGGACAAGGGGAGAGGGGGAGAGAGGGAGAGAGGGAGAGAGAGAGAGAGCGAGAGGAGGCTGCTTCGCCGCAAAGGGATAAAAGATTACAATGGCACATCATGACTGCATATGATTTTTCGAAGAGAAATGCAAAATATAAATATAAAAATAAGACAATATAATAAAACTAATTAATTTACATTATATGAAAAAAAAAGTCCAGGCCCAGCCAGTTCGCCATCGTTCCTCAACTCCTTCCTTACCGGTTGGCAATTTATCCTTTCATTGTGGCTCCTGCCGCCAGGCGATTTTATTCGGCTTGCATATTCGAGATGGGTTGCAGATGATGTCAGCTCGCTTATGCATGAGCAAAAAACGCATTACGAGCAACATATGCCACACTTGTGCGTGTGACCGTTCTGGCAAAAAGGGAAAGCGCGCGCGCGCGCGCACACACACACACACACACACACACACACGGCAAAAAATAAGGAGAAAAGCGAGTACTGACAAAACCCAATGGCCCGCTTTCAAGGGCAAATGGCCAAGGGCGGGGGAGGGGGGGAGAGGGGAGGGGGGAGAGAGAAGAGTGGGGAGAGTGGAGAGAGGGGTGTTGGGAGAGAGATGGAGGACTGGGAAGGGGAGAGAGGAGAGAGGGGAGAGAAAGGAGGGGGAGAGAGGGGAGGGGGGTGAGAGGGGAGGGGGGTGAGAGGAGAGGGGAGAGAGGAGAGGGGAGAGAGGAAGGGAGAGAGGGGAGGGGGGAGAGGGGAGGGCGAGAGAGGGGAGGGGGGAGAGAGGAGAGGGGAGGGGGGAGAGAGGGGAGGGGGGAGAGGGGAGGGGGGAGAGAGGGGAGGGGGGAGAGAGGGGAGGGGGAGAGAGGGGAGGGGGGAAAGAGGGGAGGGGGGAAAGAGGGGAGGGGGAAAGAGGGGAGGGGGGAAAGAGGGGAGGGGGGAAAGAGGGGAGGGGGGAAAGAGGGGAGGGGGGAGAGAAAGGAGGGTGTAGAGGGACTGAGGACAAGGAATGGGGAGAGGGTGAGCAAGACTCGATCCCCGTATTGATCTCGTAATTGCACCCCCCCCTCCCCTCTCCCCTCCACCTACCCGGCCGAATACTTGGCGGCCCCGAACCATGACTCCTCCGTCCGAATGGATCCGAGAAGAGGAACTCCTCCTCATCCCCCCCCCCCCCGGTCATGAATCACCAACGTTGAAATATACGATGATCAGCGTGAATCACCAACGTTTAAATATCCGATGATCGTCGTGAATCACTAACGTTAACCTTCTCGATACAGTGACGTTTTTGTAGTGGAGATAATTTTGTGGCCAACGGTTTTAACGGACGCCCGATAATTTTTTTTTTTTTTTTTATCTCGAGTGGTGGGTTGGTGTCCTTCTCAATACTGCGCGATCCCTTCCTTTGGGGATATTAGAAATTTTGGAATTTAAGAAATTATCAACAGAAAATTATCTACACAACTGCATCCTGGGACTGTGAAAAAACAAGATCTTTGCGCCAGAATGTTCACCCTTTCAACACGGAGATTTTACTCAGGTGAACTCTGACCCCAATGAAGTATTACTATTTCGCCATCGATAACCAGCGCTTCTATTCTTGGGGACATTCGTGTGTGTGTGTGTGTGTGTGTGTGTGTGTGTGTGTGTGTGTGTGTGTGTGTGTGTATGCATACATACAAGGGGTGATTGAAAAATTTGTGGGCTGTGGTAGGACACGAGATACAGATTTGTAGCTTTTTTCACACAAAATCTAATCTTTTATAAGCCGGTATAAGCATTTTCAAGCTTTTAACGTAATATTTTACACAGATAATTTATTTGGGACAGTAAGGTATTGTAGAGGAAATGGACAAAATTGGTCATCGGACAGTCATTTAATATCTCCACATCAAGGACTTGACTCCAAAGGAAATTCACGAGGATATGGTGGCTACTCTACGTGACAATGCTCCTTCATGCTGCCTGGTTAAAAAATGGGCAACTGATTTCAAACGGGGCAGGGACAGTCTGGAGGCTGACCCTCGTCAAGGAAGACCTGCCACTGTCGCCACTCAAGAAATCATCGACAAAATCCATGACATGTTGCTCACAGATCGGCGTTTGACAGAACGTTTAATTGTGACAGAGTTGACCATCTCCCAGGAACGTATTCATGCAATTATCCACAACCATTTTGAAATGACGAAGGTTCTCAGCTCGGTGGGTCCCAAAACTTCTTGGACCTTCTCAGAAGCGGCTGCGATGCAACATGTCAAAGAATATCTTGCCATTTTTTTTATCCTCATCCACAAAGATTTATCCGGCGATTTGTAACCATGGATGAGACTTCCAGCCTGAATCGAAAGAACAATCAAAACAAGGGAAAGATCATCGATCTTCAGCTCCTGAGAAGGCCAAGTCTGTGATCTCTACAGGGAAGGTGATGGCTTCCATTTTTTGGGGGATTCTGATGTTAGATGCTACTGGTGGATTATCTGACAAAGGGTCAATCCATTACTGGACCATACTGTGCCAACTTAATAAGGCAGTTGCGAGAGAATTGAAAACAATAAAAATAAAAAATGGCGTGGAAAGCTGTCATTTGGGGTACTTTTTTTCCATCAGGGCAATGTGCCTGCACACAATCCGCTGTTGCTGTCATACATGATTGCGGTTTCCAGCTAGTTGAACATCCGCCTTATTCAACTGATTTTTACAAAGGCGGAGCATGCCGACAGGAGACCTTTTCGTCCATATCTAGGTCGGATGCGAAAAAAAATCATAATAATAATAAACGAATGAATAAAAACTATAATAATATAAATAACAAATAAAATACAGAAATAAATGCATAGGTATAGTTAAATAAGAAACAAACAGGTAAATAGTAGATAACAATAAATTGACATATAACTAATAATAAATGAAAATCAAACAGACAAATGATAAGATGAAAAAAGAGCTCAGCGGACAACATTTCTCCAGGGATAACGACGTCCTGATCCCGTAGAGGGGTATTTGGAGGGCCAAGAATCAAGTTTCTACGAAGAGGGGATCGGTATACTCTACGACCGTTGGAATAAGTGTGTAAACTTGCAAGGGGATTACGTTAAAAAATATATGTATCAATTTATCATGAAATCATTTGTTGTACCTTAAGCCATGAATTTCTCAATCACCCTTGGTATATGTACATACATATATATATATATATATATATATATATATATATATATATATATATATATATATATATATACAGGAACCTCACTTCATCGTGGGAAACAAAATAGAAGAAAAACCACTAGAGAAAACTAAACAGTAGACGGTAAGATCTAACAGTAACATTGTGTGTGTGTGTGTGTGTGTGTGTGTGTGTGTGTGTGTGTGTGTGTGTGTGTGTGTGCGCACGCATTAGTGGACACGAGCCTCCACTAAAGAATGCTGCGTAACTCTGGACCGTAGGGACGTCACTCTAGTCATTAAAACACCGAGTGCATAAATTGTATGCAGTCAGCACCGCGTGCGACGGGTTTGTGTGTCGTTCGTTTTTACCGCCACCTCGGCCCTCGGCTTCCTTACTGAAATGGTGTCGGAGCGAGACATCTTCAGGGCGACGGCGACGGCGACGGCGGCGTCGTCGCGTCAGGGCGCTCGAGGCATTGACCCTGTCCTTCCACCCGACGTCCCGCACGCGCCGATGGGCATATTTCGTCTTGGCTCAAATAAGGGGGAGGGAGGGGGGAACAAAAGCTGCAGACGAGGGGAGAGGAGGAAGATAAGGAGAGAGAGAATGAGAAGGAAAAGGAGAAGGAGGGAGGAGGACGAGGGAGGAGAAAGAGGAGGAACAGGGGGAGAAGGGAGAGGAGGTGGAGGAGGGGAAGGAGGAGAAGGGGGAAGAGAAGGTGGAGGAGGGGAAGGAGGAGAAGGGGGAAGAGAAGGTGGAGGAGGGGGCGGAGGAGGAGGACGAGGGAGGAGGAAGAAGAGGGGAGGAGAAGGGGAAAGAGGTAGAGGAGAGGGGCGGAGGAGGTAGAGGAGAGGGGCGGAGGAGAAAGGGGGAAGAGGGGGGAGGAGGGGGAGGAGGAGGGGGGAGGAGGAGGAGGGGGGAGGAGGAGGGGGGGGAGGAGGAGGAGGAGGAGGAGGAGGAGGAGGAGGAGGAGGAGGGGGGAGGAGGAGGAGGAGGAGGAGGAGGAGGAGGGGGGAGGAGGAGGAGGGGGGAGGAGGAGGAGGGGGGGAGGAGGAGGAGGAGGAGGGGGGGAGGAGGAGGAGGAGGAGGAGGGGGGAGGAGGAGGAGGAGGAGGAGGGGGGAGGAGGAGGAGGACGTCAACAGAGTGATGGAGCTAATGGGTTGCCATTCTTCGGTTTCACTCATCCTCGACGAGGAAGCCCCGTCCTCGCTAATTCGACGAGACACGTGCGCTCCACAGACAAAATCTCCGTAAAGACAACAACAACAATAACAACAAGGGGCAAAAGGGTTCACCTAACACAGACACACAAAAGCTGTACAAATTAAAGCACTGTGTAAAAACGCACTTAGCCAGGAGCAAAGATACGTTAGAGCATAAAAAACAAAGTGGGAAAAAGGAACTTTTTGTCCGCGGAACGGACGAGATGAAACCGTAAAGATGCCAAAATTGATTGCAAATGGTTTGTACACACGTACACAAATGAACACACGTACACAAATAAACACAAGTACATAAACACACACGTACATAAACACACACACACACATCCCATGTTCTGCAAAAGACAATTCCCTGGCGACGTTTCAAGATTCTCTGTAGTTGTAGACGGATTCTAACCTCATTAGAGAAAATGTACCATGTATGACGTCACGCGTAACACCCATGACGTCACACTTGGGTCATGTGTACCACACATGGAATCTTATCGTCGTGTGGGACCAAGTTTGACCAACAATCCCCTGGAGAGGGCCCGGAGGCATTAACCAGCGCTTCTCTCTTTGGCCATACTCCACGGCCCGAAAATAATAAATAAATAAATAATAGAATTGCTAACAATCACGATCAAAAAACATAACTTCCTTTCCAGACATAATGATAAATATAACAATGATAGTAACAATGATAATAAATTGTTCCCACAAATTTCACCGACTGAAACCCAGAGCTCCAAAGCAGTTGGCAAATGCACCCAGACCTTTCCATAACTCTCTGAGAGAGAGAGAGAGAGAGAGAGAGAGAGAGAGAGAGAGATTTGTGTTGTATTGGTGTGGGACTGTTTGTATGTCAACAGCTTGCAGTTGCAGAAAGAGAACAATCAGCTGTTGTCATTTCTCTTTAAGTGAAATTGGGAAGGAAATACAGCCGAATCATCTTGGGGCCGGTCCGTAGATCGAGTATCAGCCCCTCAGGGCTGCACCGCCACATGGCATTGAGGAGATGGTCAGGTTTTCAAGATAAACGTAGAACAGGGAGATGATTCTTGCCGACGTCTGTAAATACATTTTTGTATTTGTTTCGCTGCTTGTAAGGTTCCGTCCCTGCATTCTTAATGGCCAATTTTTACCTTAAATTTTCTTATGCCATCTGACAGTAATACTATGTCCAAATCATCTCATGGTTCTGTGTGTGTGTGTGTGTGTGTGTGTGTGTGTGTGTGTGTGTGTGTGTGTGTGTGTGTGTGTGTGTGTGTGATTCACCTTGGTCTTTGGAACACGTGTTGGACTCGTGATCGACAGTTATTTCCCACCCAGAAAAGAGCTCAGAGCTCGTATGACCGATCTATGGGTAATGCTTTGACTTTACACGCACACACACACACCCAACTCCCCGCCCACGAGTTGGAGTAACGACTCGAAGCGCAGCGATACTGAAATTAAATTCAGCCCTAGGCAGGATTCGAACCTGGGCCGCCGTAGTGACAGTCTGGGACTCTACCAACCGCGCCACCGAGTCGTATGTGTATGTATGTGTGTGTGTGTGTGTGTGTGTATGTGTGCGTGCGTGTGTGAGCACGCGAAAACCCAGAGGCATTGTCACCAGGAAACAAATGTGCTTTGGCACTCCAGTTCATAGCTACTAATTACCAGAGCGAAAGATAAGTGAGAGAGCGGGGGGAGGGGGGAGAGGGGGGAGAGGGGGGGGAGAGAGAGGAAGGAGAGGGAGAAGGGGCAAGAGGACAGGTGAGAGATGGAGAGAAGGAATGGAAAGAGGGAAGAGATGGGAAGGGAGAGGGAGGAAGGAAGAGAGGAGGAAGGAAGGGGAAATACAAAGGAGGGAAGGGAGAAGGGAAGGGGATAGGGGATGAGAGAGAGAGGGAAAAGTGGATAGGAAAGGGGGAGGGAAAGGGGAAAAGGGTAAAGGGAAAGGGAGGAAGGGGGGTATGTGGGGGGATGACGAGAGGGGGGTAACACGGAGGGGAGGGGGGCATTTTTTTTTTTTTTTTTTTTTGAAAATGTGGAAGGTCACTGGGAAGGACACTAGTAATTGAAGACATGGAGGAACATATGGGCCAAGATGAGACGAGGTAGGGGGAGGCGCGGAGACTAGAGGGGAAGGAAAATGGCTCGACTCTTGTTCTGTTTCTACGTCACTGGTTATCAAGAAGAGCGGGAGGTGAATTCTCTCTCTCTCTCTCTCTCTCTCTCTCTTCTTAATACTCACAGGTTGTCGGACCACCTAATGTGGTGGTAGTGGAGGAGGAGGAGGAGGAGGAGGAGGAGGAGGAGGAGGAGGAGGAGGAGGAGGAGGAGGAGGAGGAGGAGGAGGAGAAGAAGAAAAAGAAAAAGAAGAAGACGACATTGTCGAAGCTGAAATTGAATTTGAGCCTGGCACAGTCAGGTCAACCCCCCCGGCTTCCTTCAGGAAAGTGAGAGTTCATGAAATCTATTGATGAATGGGGAGGGGGAGCTCATTCTCTCCACTGTCCATCTTATGGACGTTAACAGTAGAGTGAGTGGGCTTGACGTGGGAGAGAAGGAGGCTCACCCCTTTCTTTGACCAGCTACCGTACCGTACAATTCCTGCGACGTGTCCAAAGTCAATCAATTTCTACTATTTCCCATATACTGTATCTCCTATTTCTCAATGTTGATGAGCAAATGATGGGCCATAAAATCATGAGAACTATAGTACTTGGGAGAGAAGGGGGTAAGGGAGAAGGGGGAGGAAAAGGGTTTGGGAAGGAGAGGGAAAGGGGGAAAGATGGGGAGGGAGAGGAAGGGAGGGGGAAGCGGGAGGGGAAGGAGAAAGAGGGGGAGATAAGTGGAAAGAGGGGAGGAGCAGGGGGGGAAAGGGGAGAGGGAGGAAGAGGAGGAGGGGAGAAGAGGAGGGGAGGAGAAGAGGAGGGGAGAAGGAGTGGGAGAGGAGAGGAAGGAGAGGAGAGGGAGGAGGGGAGAGGGAGGAGGGAGAGGAGGGAAGAGGGAGGAGGGGAGAGGGAGGAGGGGAGAGGGAGGAGGGGAAGAGGGAGGAGGGGAAGAGGAGGGAGAGGAGGGGAGAGGGAGGAGGGGAAGAGGAGGAGGAGGAGGAGGAGAAAGGGAAGGTAAAGAAGAGGGGAGGAGGAGGTAGGGGGAGAGAGGTTGAAGAAATTGGGAGGAAAGTGGGAAGTAGGAGGAGGATTAAGTGTGGAAGGAGGTGGAGGGGGAGGCAGGGAGGAGGTAAGTATTTTCAGGTTCTCAACCTTCTCCGTATGAAAAAGTGGAGTAGAGAGTTGAAGCTCAAAGGAGAATGTGAGGAAGCTTGGTAGGGAGATGATTCTCTCCTACGTCCTGCTCACAGGACCATCATGAACAGGTAACACGTTTAGTCCCACATTAAAATTTATTTTGATGTGAAACAACTTAGGTTAATCCCATCATAACATCCTAATATTTATGCCGCTTTATGTCAATATGGATACCACAGAGATGAATAAACTAGCCTGGAAGCAGCCACGACAAAAGAAATATCGCACAATGGAAGGATTTAATACATTTCAAAAGCCTCATCCTCCCAAAAAGCAGGTTTCCTCCCAAAATGGTGAGATGAAGTAAAATTGTGATTTTGCGACGTTTATTATGTGAACTACATATCACTGGTAGGAGCAGCCAAATTAAACTCGTACCTAAATTCCTAAATCTTTTCCTGTGATCCTCAACCCTTTGCTGGCTGAGGTACATTTGCCTCCTTGCTAGTTTTACATTCCCCAACCCACATATCATTACACCAAAAGATTTTTTTCTACACCACATGATCTACAAAAGGTACTATACCGAAGCAAGACATTTAGAAAATCAATTGAACTAAGGGTGGAATCATTAAAAAAATGTCAGCTGGCCAATGGTCCCAAAAGTTGGGAAGAAGAAGCAACATATTACTAGAAAATACTGATTACAATCAACCAATCTGTTGCCCTAATTATCTTCTGTAGGTGACCCATAGTATTATCCAGGAAAACTGTCACCAGTTCATCCCATTGCTGACACAGTGAATAGATCCTGCAGGGTTGTCTGGACTAAGAGTAAGTAAACATGAAATAATGTGTTTTTTGTCTTGTGTGTCTACAATATGCAAGTACAGTACTACCTCTCATTAACGGACTAAAAGGGGGATAACGGTGTCCGTTGATGGGAATAATCAGTTGAGTTGGAGTGGTTTTTGGGTGGCATAGTGATTGCACAGCACTAAACAACAGCACCAAAAACAGCAAAAACACCGCAAACACAGCTAATTAACGTCCGTTAATGAGAAGTAGTACTGTAATACAATATCAAGTAAAACTCATGTATATCTTATCTCTCACTGCAAAACTGTCCCAAAGGCCAAAAACACTGGTTAGAGCAAATGAAATAGAAAATCACTAAAACAGAACAAATTACTTATGCACCCATGGACAAGCCTAGCCATGAGAAAGTAAACAGCAAGCCATAAACAAAAATAAATACGTGAACATCAACTCCAACTCAAAGAATACACTACACAGGTATCACATTTCCAATGCCTGAAGAGCAAACACCCAACACACACCTGCACATACAACATCTTATTCTTTGCAACTTCTTTGTATTCCAACTCCAACAAGATGAATGGAGATCTATAATGGGGTCATGTAACTGAAAACACTGAAAGAGATGTATTCCGATAGACTCAAAGAGACTCGACCAAATTAGTCTGCTATCTCATACCATCAAGTCCATTGTGAAGCAAAAAGTTCAAAGTGCATCACAACAAAAATGAATAAACAAGAGAAAACGGAAAACTGGGTCCTATGACAATGGTAGTCCTGAAGGACAGTTCATCAATCAATCTGTTGCCCCAAGTCTGGAGGGATTGGTCATTATGTCATCAAAGAAAGAAATACTGTGTTGTTGGTTGGGTTAGGCTTGAGCACGGTAACGTAACATGATGTATTTAATGTTTTCTGTGTGGTGACTATATCTGGGACAATAACACTATAACAATAATTAACTTTTTGTGCCAAAATGTCGTAGTATATTTACTATATGTAAATTTTTCCATATACAGAATGACCCCAAAAATAGGTTTCACAAATCAATTTTTCTGTGAATTTATACACATTAAATGAGTACCTCAAGTACCATTTCTTGCTAATCCAAAGTATATCAAAATGGAACTAATATAAACTATAGCACTGATATCATAATGACTGCTAAATAATACAAAAATGTTGCATTTGTATTAATTTGTTTAATTCCGTCTATTTCCATCTGATGACACAATGCCATGATTATAGCACGAGTTACAATTTGATAATTCCTAGTGTGGTTTTGCATGCCATAAATTCACAGATTATTCAATTAATTTTTATCATCCTGTAGTATAAAGTTCTTATAGTGGAGGTAGGCTGCACAAGTGTAAAAAATCCGGGCAGACCACACACTAAAGTGTAAATGACTTGGTTGATTGCATGCTAATGTAGCACTACATATTGCCCTAGATGCAATTGCTATATACAGGACACCAAACACCTTGATCACTTTTCCGGGAAAGTACAGAAAAAAAAGAAGGAGCAGATTGGTTTGTGGCATTCCTAAATGAAGCATGTATCATTAATCAAAATATTTAAGTTTAATATGTTTGTATCAATTATGAAGCTGTTTGAGATGAAATGTCCGAGAAGTATGGTAGGGGTTACAAAGCTGGGTAAAGTGAGAAACAAGGTGAGGAGGAGAGTGGGAGTGGAAAAGGAGATGGGAGATAGGGTTGATGAAAGAGTATTGGGATGGTTTGGACACATGAAAAGAATGAGTGATGAAAGATTAGTAAAAGATGTGTGGAAAACAGAGGTGGGGGAGTGAACTTCAGGGGACAAATGAGGATGAGATGGATGGATTGGGTGAAAGGCGCTTTGAGCAAGAGGGGAATGTCTGTTGAGCAGGGAAGGGAGAAGGCAGGCAATAGAGGTGAGTGAAGAATGGTTGTGTACAGATGATACTGTGATGCAAGGGAGGGGATGGGGTATGCGGGAGTAAGGAGTGGTTACATGTGAATGACATTTTACTGCAGCCTAAAGGGATTTTCCCCTGGAAAAAAAAAAAAAAAAAAAAAAAAAAAAAAAGAGAGAGAGAGAGAGAGAGAGAGAGAGGAGAGAGAGAGAGAGCGTGCGGGGGGGGTCACCGATTAAGTGGAGTGTGATTAAATGTAGTGGCTTTGCTGCATTGCTTCTGACCCTGGGCAGTGGGCAGGACACAGGGATGACCCATCATCCATAAAGAGCTGAGATGAGAGGGAGGAAAGGGTGATGGATAGGAATGGAATGGGTGGAAATGGACTTGGTTACCTCCCATGTAAGGAGGAAAAAGCCCTTGGTATATAGATGTAGCACCAATGAATTCCACCATAATGATGACCATTAATGCACAATTTATCCTTTTTTGATTATTCTGATTTTGAATGATTGTAATTTGTTTGATTAAATGTAAGTCACTAATATGTCATCACTCAACATTACTAAATTCATTTTTATCTTGTATAATTTTTTTTGTAGTGGAGGTAGGCTACACACTGAAGTTTAAAAAGGCCAGGTAGACTGCACACAAAACCATAAAAGTACAGGTAGACCTTGCACGAAGTATAAAAGTGCAGGTAGACCCCACACTAAAGTGTAAAAGTACAGGTACACTGGATGCTAAAGTGTACATGAACTGGTAGACTGCATGCTAAAGTAGCACCACAAATTGCCCCAGATGCAATCACCTTATACGAGACACCAACTCCTTATTCCAAGCTGCCTTGCTCTAGCCTTATCCTGGCAAGAACTCAATATTTGTTCCTTGAATGACTTGTGGATCAATATGGTGGCTAATGACAAATACTTGGGAGTCTTGGTGTCTCCTGCAAGAGAGAACTGGGGCAACAGATTGATTGATCAATTTTGTGTGTGAACCAGTAGTGAATGATGCAAGCAATTATTAAATACTATTTTATATTTTCAATTTATTGTATATAAATGATACAGCAAATGATGCTGAGCCAGATTAAATTTACAATGGTGCCTATGCTATACATGATTTTAGGGCCCACTATACCAAAATTATGTGAGATCTGATCATGTTTTTATTGAAACAAGCACAATAAAATTATATGTATAAATATCTATAGAATTTTTTTTCACTTAGTTAAAAAAAAAAAAAAAAAAAAAAACGTTTGCTGCAACTGAGGTGATCATTTTCAACTGACATTACAGCTAAAATATTCAGTTATTTCTGAGACATTGTTAAACAGAAACGGTTTTTGATGTTTGAAAAATGAATATTCACCTTTACAATGTGAAGAAAGTTACAGAATAGCTGAAACACTGGCAAATGTTGATTCCACAACTGGACTCTTCCTCAAATGTTCTAACAGGAACTGAAGATCACAGTTAAAATTTAAATGGGCCAAAGTCTGAGAAAGCTGCAAATTCAGCCTTGCAGTCTGGCTCCTAATCACCGACATATTTATCAAGTTTTACACATCACCTGTCAGTTCTGATGTATCACTCTCCAAAGTCATCAGATATCTTATGATAAGCATGACTATGTTGAGTTAAACCTGCCAACTAATTTGTCAATGATGAAAAAAGGAAGGGAAAAACAAATATTGTACCTTGAAGATCTACACCTGATTCAGCAATACTATAATTTGGACAACTTCATTTATTTTACATCTTTTCTGATGCATATTGATGTTGAACATGTTCCATATGAGTCTTTGTTTCATTCTGCAGTCATTAAATTGATCACACTCAGTTACAAAACTTTCAAGTGATAAAAGCAATGATACAGCAATACTAGTGTCAATGATTGAGCTTTGGAGAAGCTTACTGGATTCCTGAAAGCACTGTAGGATCTTGTTCAATAATGTCCATTTTTTTGTACAAAAATAATGCAGAATGTGGAGCATCTCTCTCTCTCTCTTTTTATTTTTCATTTCCCATATTTGTTATTTCATTCATTATTGGATTGATGTTTGAAATAGTTGCCAATATGAAAAATAATTGCAAAGCAACTGAAACGTTGGCAAACATCAACTTCACAACTGGATTCCTTAAGCTTAAGTATTTCAACATGACCTATAGATCAGTCCACCTTCAAATGGGCCACAAATTCTGAGAGTTGCAATTTCATCCTCACAGAGTATCTAGAAGTCATTGATATTTCATTAAGTTGAACACATCTACTGTGAAGCATCATTCCTTAAATGACTTGATGAATGCAAAGTCATCAGATGATGAGCATACCTACATCAAGTTCAAGTTGCAACTAATGTGTCAATGATGACAGAAAGAATACACACACAATCATTGTGCACTTTGAAGATCTGCATCTGATTCAGCAGAATCATTTTGATAGTCATCTTCTATTTTGCACTTTTTTATACATATTCACGTTTAACATGTTCCATGCGATCCTTTGGTCCATTCTGCAATTTATTAAACTGACAAATTCAGCGACAAAACTTGTAAGGGATAAAATTAATGATGCAGCAATGATGATGTCAATAGTTGTGCTTTGGAGATAACTAGTTTTCTGTGGGTACTGTATGTTCTGGTTCCAAAGAACACACAAATATATTTAAAAAAAGACACACTTTCTTGCAAATACTACAAAAGAATGTGTATCTCTTTTTCATCTTCACTGTCACTGCATTCAACATTGTGAAGATGTTTGTGGTTGATGTGCAGTGTTTTAATGGGTTCAGAATAACAATACTGTGTGGATGACTGAGTTTTTAGTCTTAATTTAACTATTTTCATTTAGTGCATATCCCTTTGATTGTGAATTCCAATACTTTGTTGATCCAACTAAATATACAAACAATTCCTGCACACGGAATGTAATCTGCGAATGGATCTATCTCTTCATTCTTGTTTGAACACGAGAGTGTTTCCCTTATGCATTTGCAGCATTACCATAAATCTGACATCTGTAGTGATCTAGAGAAATGACCAATTCATCTTAAATGTATTTTTCTGAAGATTTTCACTTACATAGCTGAGAATGGAAATAAACATAATCTCTTGACAGGATCTGCTTTAACTGATGTATTGTACAATTTAAAGTTAATTAATCTATATCTCCAACATAAGACACTGAATTGACACATATCGATAAATATTTTGGAACGTGCATTTCATTGTAAACAGTAAACAACACATTTTTTACTATCTGTTTACTACATATTGTTGAAGAAGGATAAATTGATGTCCATATCCCGTTTCTACAAAGAGAAATATGCTTGACAAGTGCAAAAAAATTCATACTTGATGATAATTGCATCACAAAAAGAAGTCCTAGTCAAGAAGAGTAAAAATATAGTATTTTACTTTATGTATTTTTTGTCCCTCCCTATCAATCACATAACATACTGCATTGCAATCTGTAATAATATAATTTGCCATCTTAACATGGAAATCTAATAAACGTGTTCTGATATTCTTTATTATGTACTACTGGAAAATGTAGAAGTCTAAAAAACAAATGGAGTTGCCATGTGTTATCATTGAAATCAATTGATGATTTGAATTTTAATACTACAATAAAACTCAAATTACCTTTAATAATTAATTAAAAAAATAAAATTTTCAAATTTGTATAACATGGGAACAAACTTTGCTATCATTTCCAAATTCCTATGTAATGATCATTTTAAGAGGATTTAAATATTTTATCTCAATGAAATGCTAAGACACAATAAGCCAAGATAACTAATAGTGATGGACAGGGCTGTCATGCTTTGGATGACCTAAGTTGCCAAACAAGACAATCGATACATAAAGCTACTTTTCCCGTTATATGGAGTGGATGAATATATGTATTTGTACATAAAAGGAATAATACTCACATCTATTTTTATAAAGTTACACTCTAATTTTTGCAACTTCTTCCTTAAGGACACTGGTCCACTTCATACACTTTTTTAATCTAATTGAGCTAGGAAGCTGATTTTTTTTTTTTTCCCCTTAATGAAAACTATGCTCATTACTGCAGTTTTTCTGACCAAGATTCATTTAAGTCTGTTAATAGATACTGTACTTACAAAATAAAAACCTTATTTTATTGTGCAAAAATAATATTGAAATTGCTACTAGTCCCCAACTATTTGGACTTATGCTTTTTTTTTTTCCCTAAGAAAGTATTGGGCATGGTTATGATTATCAACACACTGAACTTACACATGTTTACATGTCATTCAGTGGTTGTTTTTTGCTCTACTGATATATTTACCCCCACAGAATTTTTCAACTGTTTATAACGTAAATCCTTCTAGAAATTCCAATATTCAACACGTCATGATACAATGTTCAGGATGTAGATCAAAACTTCAGCTTCCAAAAATCATGCAAATAGACCAAAAATTGTCAAAGTAGGAGTACTTTAAATGACATTATTTTAGAGGAGGAGAGGAGGAGGAGGAGCAGGAGACTAAAATTCTACTTTGTGTTTTTTTACACTCCAAACATAAATGTAATTGGTGTGATTGGTGGAACATGCAGATAAATTACTTAATAATTCATCATTAAAGTAAATCAAGGTATTCAAAGTGTTTCTAAAGGTAGATATTGATAGCCCTTTACCAGTAAAGGGCTACCAATCTCTCTCCTCTTCACACTTCTTTTCTTACTTATGCCTGATTTTTCTCTCCATTCTCTGCTGTAGCTCTCTTTTGTTTCAGTGGTCTAGGCATTTCAAACATTGAAAGTGTTTGTCGGCTGTAGAAAACCCAGTGAAAGCAATAAAAATGCGATGTGTAGTAAATGTCAACACAGGCATGTGGGCCACGTGTGTGTCCCTACTCACATTCTGGCAGGAGCTGATGCACACTTCTTCTTTGACACACACACACACACACACACACACACACACAAAGGCTTGGTCTGATAGTGATCATTCAAAATTACTGGAAGACACAAAGAATGAATTATCTGAGATACTGATAGATGGAGAAAACATAATTATGTGTGACTTTAACGCAAAGGAGATAAATTGGGAAGAATTGACAATAAAAGGTGGAGAGGAACTCTGGGGCAACATTCTACTGGATTTGAACATTGATTATACATTGACTCAATGGGTCAAGGAAAACACTAGACATAGAAACAATGAAGAACCATCAAGACTACACTAGATATTCACTTCTGAGCCTGAAATTGTGGACAAAATGAATTACAAGATACCAACTGGGAAGAGAGACCACATACTAACAGAGTTTGAACTTAAGGAACAAAATGATGTGAGAAGACATGAGAAATACAGAGAAGGAAGATTAATGTACAACAAAACAGACTTTGTTAAACATAGACAAATTTTTCAAAATGCTAACTGGGAAAAATTTTCATACATACATATACCAAGGCTTTTTCCCCCTTACAAGGGCAGGAGCCAAAAAGAAAAGGGCATAAAATCATTCCCACCCTTTTTTCCTAAAGAAAAGGAAAAATTTTCAAATGATGAAAAAAAGATGGAAGAGAAATGGAACATATTTAAAGAAAAATACAAGGAGGAAAGAGATAGATATGTACCTAAGAAGAAACAAAAATGGGTTTACATAAAGTTTTGGTATAACAAAAAGTGTAGTGATACTAAAGATAGAAGAGACAAAGCCTGGAAAAGATGGAAAAAAGACAAAAAATTACCAAATGACAAACATACATCAAACTGAGAAATGAATATGTAGATATATGTAGAGAGGAAAAAAGAAACTACGAAAAAGATATAATAGACAAATGCAAAGACCAATCTAAACTATTTTAAGACATATAAATGACAAACTAAAAGACAAACATAAAATAGTGAAACTGCGTGAAGGAAACAAAGAATATATAGAAGACATAGAAATGGCTGAAGTAATGACCAGGGATTTTAGGTCTGTATTTATGATTGAAAGCTCACAAGGTTGGGATGAAGGACAGTGAGAAAGATCCCCCAAAATGAAAGAAATTATGGTGGCACAGAAAGAAATAAGGGACCAAATAAGGAACCTTGACATCAGAAAGTCATACGGGCCTTATGGAATAGTGAACTGGATATTGAAAAAATGTACAGATGACCTTACAGACAAAATATACAAGATAATTGACTTCTCACTCAAAGAAGGAAAAGTACCAGAGTGCAAAAATGCATATATTTTACCAATCTACAAAGGAGACAAAGAAAATCCAACAAATTATAGACCGGTATCCCTTACAAGCACAATTGCAAAAATATGTGAAAAAGTTATTAAAATAAATGGATTAAACTCTTGGAAGAGAACAATATACTAAACCCTAAACAATTTGGATTTAGAAGTGGAAGATCATGTACTACAAACTTAATATGCTTTTACTCAAGATTAATAGAAATATTACAAGAAAGAGACGGATGGTCAAATTGTGCTTTCTTGGACTTACACAAGCATTTGACAAAGTACCACATAAAAAGCTAAGGAAAATTGAAATAATAGGTGGAATACAAGGAAAATTATTGGAATGGATGAAAGTCATTGATATTTCATTAAGTTGAACACATCTACTGTGAAGCATCATTCCTTAAATGACTTGATGAATGCAAAGTCATCAGATGATGAGCATACCTACATCAAGTTCAAGTTGCAACTAATGTGTCAATGATGACAGAAAGAATACACACAGAATCATTGTGTACCTTGAAGATCTGCATCTGATTCAGCAGAATCATTTTGATAGTCATCTTCTATTTTGCACTTTTTTTTTATACATATTCATGTTAAACATGTTCCATGCGATCCTTTGGTCCATTCTCCAATTTATCAAACTGACAAATTCAGCGACAAAACTTGTAAGGGATAAAAATAATGATGCAGCAATGATGATGACAATGGTTGTGCTTTGGAGATAACTAGTTTTCTGTGGGCACTGTAGGTTCTGGTTCCAAAGAACACACAAATATATTTTAAAAAAGGCATACTTTCTTGCAAATACTACAAAATAATGTTACGTATCTCTTTTTCATCTTCACTGTCACTGCATTCAACATTGTGAAGATGTTTGTGGTTGATGTGCAGTGTTTTAATGGGTTCAGAATAACAATACTGTGTGGATGACCGAGTTTTCAGTCTTAATTTAACTATTTTCATTTAGTGCCTATCCCTTTGATTGTGAATTCCAATACTTTGTTGATCCAACTAAATATACAAACAATTCCTGCACATGGAATGTAATCTGCTAATGGATCTATCCCTTTATTCTTGTTTGAACACGAGTGTGTTTCCCTTATGCATTTGCAGCATTACCATAAATCTGACATCTGTAGTGATCTAGAGAAATGACCAATTCATCTTAAATGTATTTTTCTGAAGATTTTCACTTACATAGCTGAGAATGGAAATAAACATAATCTCTTGACAGGATCTGCTTTAACTGATGTATTGTACAATTTAAAGTTAATTAATCTATATCTCCAATATAAGACACTGAATTGACACATATGGATAAATATTTTGGAACGTGCATTTCATTGTAAACAGTAAACAACACATTTTTTACTATCTGTTTACTACATATTGTTGAAGAAGGATAAATTGATGTCCATATCCTCTTTCTACAAAGAGAAATATGCTTGACAAGTGCAAAAATCTTCATACTTGATGATAATTGCATCACAAAAAGAAGTCCTAGTCAAGAAGAGTAAAATTAGAGTATTTTACTTTATGTATTGTTCGTCCCTCCCTATCAATCACATAACATAATGCATTGCAATCTGTAATAATATAATCTGCCATCTTAACAAGGAAATCTAATAAACGTGTTCTGATATTCTTTATTATGCACTACCGGAAAATGTAGAAGTTTAAAAAATAAATGGAGTTGCCATGTGTTATCATTGAAATCAATTGATGATTTGAATTTTAACACTACAATAAAACTCAAATTACCTTTAATTATTAATTCAAAAAATTTAATTTTCAAATTTGTGCAACAAGGGAACACACTTTGCTATAGATTCCAAAATTCATATGTAATGACCATTTTAAGAGGATTTAAATATTTTATCTCAATGAAATGCTATGACGCAATAAGCCAAGATAACTAATAGTGATGGACAGGGCTGTCATGCTTTGGATGACCTAAGTTACCAAACAACACAATCAGTACATAAAGCTCCTTTTCCCCTTATATGGAGTGGATGAATATATGTATTTGTACATAAAAGGAATAATACTCACATCTATTTTTATAAAGTTATACTATAATTTTTGCAACTTTTCTCCTTAAGGACACTGGTCCACTTCATACACTTTTTTAATCTGAGCTAGGAAGCGGATTTTTTTTTTTTTTTTTTTTTAACTGAAAATTATGCTCATCACTGCAGTTATTCTGACCAAGTTTCATTTAAGTCTGTTAATAATGTTCTTACATAATAAAAACCTTATGGTATTTTATTGTGGAAAAATAATCAAAATTTAACCCTCTACTAGTCCCCAACTATTTGGACTTATGCTTTGGCTCTTTTTTAGAAAATATTGGGCATGGTTATGATTATCAACACACTGAACTTACACATGTTTACATGTCATTCAGTGGTTGTGTTTTGCTCTACTGATATATTTACCCCCACATAATTTTTCAACTGTTTATAATGTAAATCCTTCTAGAAATGCCAATATTCAACACAACATGATACAATGTTCAGAATGTAGAACAAAATGTCAGCTTCCAAAAATCATACAAATAGATGAAAAACTGTCAAATTAGGAGTACTTTAAATGACATTATTTTAGAGGAGGAGGAGGAGAAGATTCAAATTTTACTTTGTGGTTTTTTACACTCCAAACATCAATGTTATGGGCGAGATTGGTGAAATATGAAGATAAATCACTTAATAATTTATTATGCAAGTAAATCAAGGTATTCAAAGTATTTCTAAAGGTAGATATTTGTAGTCTTTTACCAGTAAAGGGCTACTAATCTCTCTCCTCCTCACACTTCTTCTCTTACTTATGCATGATTTTGTCCCCTTTTCTGCTGCAGCCATCTTCTGTTTCAATGGTCTAGGCATTTCAAACACTTGTAAGTGTTTGTAGGCTGTAGGAAACCAAGTGGAAGCAATAAAAATGCGATGTGTAGTAAATGTCAACACAAGCATGTGGGCCACGTGTGTGTCCCTACTCACATTCTGGCAGGAGCTGATGCACTCTTCTTCTTTGACACACACACATACACACACACACACACACACACGCTTGGTCTGATAGTGATCATTCAAAATTACTGGAAGACACAAAGAATGAATTATCTGAGATACTGATAGATGGAGAAAACATAATTATGTGTGACTTTAACGCAAAGGAGATAAATTGGGAAGAATTGACAATAAAAGGTGGAGAGGAACTCTGGGGCAACATTCTACTGGATTTGAACATTGATTATACATTGACTCAATGGGTCAAGGAAAACACTAGACATAGAAACAATGAAGAACTATCAAGACTACACTAGATATTCACTTCTGAGCCTGAAATTGTGGACAAAATGAATTACAAGATACTGGGAAGAGAGACCACATACTAACAGAGTTTGAACTTAAGGAACAAAATGATGTGAGAAGAAGTGAGAAATACAGAGAAGGAAGATTAATGTACAACAAAACAGACTTTGTTAAACATAGACAAATTTTTCAAAATGCTAACTGGGAAAAATTTTCATACATACATATACCAAGGCTTTTTCCCCCTTACAAGGGCAGGAGCCAAAAAGAAAAGGGCATAAAATCATTCCCACCCTTTTTTCCTAAAGAAAAGGAAAAATTTTCAAATGATGAAAAAAAGATGGAAGAGAAATGGAACATATTTAAAGAAAAATACAAGGAGGGAACAGATAGATATGTACCTAAGCAGAAACAGAAAAGGTTTACATAAAGTGTTAGTACAACAAAAAGTGTAGTGATGCTAAAGATAGAGGAGACAAAACCTGGAAAAGATGGAAAAAAAAGACAAAAAATTACCAAATGGCAAACATACATTAAACTGAGAAGTGAATGTGTAGATATACGTAGAGAGGAAAAAAGAAACTACGAAAAAATATAATAAACAAATGCAAAGACCAACCTAAACTATTTTAAGACATATAAATGCCAAACTAAAAGACAAACATGAAATAGTGAAACTGCGTAAAGGAAACAAAGAATATATAGATGTAGAAATGGCTGAAGTAATGACCAGGGATTTTAGGTCTGTATTTACAATTGAAAGCTCACAAAGTTAGGATGAAGGACAGTTAGAAAGATCCCCCGAAATGAAAGAAGTAAAGGTGACACAGAAAGAAATAAGGGACCAAATAAAGAACCTTAATGTCAGAAAGTCATATGGGCCTGATGAAATAACGAATTGGATATTGAAAAAATGTATAGATGACCTTACAGACAAAATACACAAGATAATTGACTTCTCACTCAGTCACTCAAAGAAGGAAAAGTACCAGAGTGGAAAAATACATATATTTTACCAATATACAAAGGAGACAAAGAAAATCCAACAAACTATAGACCGATATCCCTTACAAGCACAATTGCAAAAATATGTGAAAAAGTTATTAAATATAAATGGATTAAACACTTGGAAGAGAACAATATACTAAACCCTAAACAATTTGGATTTAGAAGTGGAAGATCATGTACTACAAACTTAATATGCTTTTACTCAAGATTAATAGAAATATTACAAGAAAGAGACGGATGGTCAGATTGTGCTTTCTTGGACTTACAAAAGCCTTTGACAAAGTACCACACAAAAAGCTAAGGAGAATTTAAATAATAGGTGTAATACAAGGAAAATTATTGGAATGGATGAAAGATTTCTTGAACAAGAAAAATGAGGGTGGTACTTAGAAACAAGAACTCAAATTGAGAAGACATGATAAGTGTAGTCCCCCAAGCCTCTGTATTGGCTCCGATAATGTTTGCTATTTATATAAATGACATGGATGGTGTGGAGTGATATATGAACTTCTTTGCAGATGATGTAAAACTATTAACGGGAGTAAGTACAGTGGAAGACTACAAATCTTTTCAAGAAGACCTGGACAAAGTCTGGAAATGGAGTCCAAAGAGTGAAATCAAATTCAACATTGGAAATATAGTAAAATGGAATTTGGAAAAAGCAAAAATAGAATCTCGGGTCAATATAAAATTGGTACAAAGGAAGTTAAAAAAGTAAACTCAGAAAGGGACCTAGGAGTAACTATCTCAAATGACATGACACCAGACAAACATGTCAACAAATTAGTCGGAGAAACTTATCAGGAGAAACTTATCAAGATCATTGAAAGTGGCCTTTGACTACATGGATGAAGAAATGGTAAAGGAAATACTAGTTACACTGATAAGACCAAAATTGGAATATGCAGCATCACTATGGACACCTAGAGAAAAAGAAAGAAAAAAAAGAAAGAAAAAAATATATATATATATTATATATATATATATATATATATATATATATATATATATATAAAGAATTCAAAGAGCAACGACAAAGATGGCACCAACACTTTGCAATTTGACATACAAAGATTGGACAAACTAAATTTACCAACCCTAGAACAAAGATGAGAAAGAGGTGATTTGAATTTACAGAATTATGAAAGGGATAGAAATTCTTGATAAGGATGACCTACAAAAATGAGACAGAAGAAATACAAGAGGACACAAGAAGAAACTTAAGAAAGATCTGAAAAAGAATAGCTTCCCACACAGAGTGATAGATACTTGGAACAAACTGAAAGAGGAAACAGTGAGTGCTAAAACTATACATGACTTTAAGAAAATAAACTGGATGTGGAAAGATACAACAGTGGGTCACTTCGAGCATAGCTCTCCTCCCGTAAAATACAACTAGGTAAATACACACACACCAGAGTTACTGTCAAATACATTATCTAAAAGTAAGGTGATGAGATGTACAAGGGGTGAAAGTGGCAGCAGACTGGAAGTGAGCATTAGGGGAGAGCGACTGGAGGAAGTGGATAGTTTTAGATATTTGGGTGCAAATGTGGCTTTTCCTGCCACATTTGTGAAGTGAAGGTGAAGGTAGAATGTAGATTGAGAGAAGTGAGTAAATGCCTTGGTGGATTAAAAAGTGTAATGAGGAATAGACATTTGGGAATGGATGCTAAGAGGAGACTGTATGAAGGAGTGATTGTGCCAACAGCACTGTATGGGGCAGAAATATGGAACATAAGAGAGGAAGAGAGAAGGAGTTTGAATGTGTTTGAGATGAGGTGTCTGAGAAATATGATGGGGGTTACTAGGCTAGATAGAGTGAGGAGGTGAGAAGGAGAACAGGGGTAGAAAGGGAGTTGGGAGATAGGGTTGATGAAAGAGTATTAGGATGGTTTGGACACATGGAAAGAATGAGTGAAGAAAGACTAGTACAAGATGTATGGAAGGCAGATGTGGAGGGAGTGAACATGAGGGGACGTCCTAGGATGAGATGGATGGATGGGGTGAAAGGGGCTTTGGGGAAGAGGGGAATGTCTGTTGAGGAAGGACGGGAGAGGACAGAAGACAGGGGTGAATGGAGAATGGTTGTATATGGATGATGTTGTGATGCACAAGGTGGAATGGGTGGGGGAATGGGGGGTGAGGTAGTATGTGTGAGCAAAATTTGATGCAGCCCGAAGGGATTTCTCCCCTTCTTCTCCTTTTATGCATGGGGGGGGCGGAGAGGGGGGGTCGCCGATTTAATGACCCAGGGCAGTGGACAAGGTGCAGGGATGACCAGTCATCCAGGAGGTGCTAAGATGGGGTGGAGGGTGGAGGGGAGTGGAGTGTATTTAGGGATGGAATGGCTGGGAATGATTTTATGCCTTTTTCTTTCTGGCTACCTCCCTTGTAAGGGGGAAAAAGCCTTGGTATATGCATGTAAAAAGACAAAGTAAAAAAGCCATAATCAAAACAGGCTAGATATATGTAGTCATGTGTCCTGATAGCAGGGTTGCCAGCATGCGATATTTATATTGAATGATAATTATTCATAGCAAAAATCCCTGTATTAGTTTAAAACTTTGGATTGTTGGTCCCAACACTTGAAACTAACTTTCAGCAAGTTTTACATTTTCTCTCATTTTTTAACAAATATAAAGCAGACTAATGTCCTTAATACTATTTGAGGAACTTCCAATATTCTGGGCTTAATACAATGTCAAATTTGGTATACAAAATAATACTGCCCTGTTGTCAAGTACAAACTATACCTGGTAGTAGTTATTCTAATGCAGTCTAATTGCGAATTGCTCCAAAGCAAAGGTCATATTGCAATGTGCAATTTCCTTTTATGTTCATAAGTGTCTATATCTGCAACTATTTTCAAGTTATACCCCTTTACAACCATAATACCGAGTTTGGCCTTTCAACTGAAAGCCCACTGACTTCCTAGATGTTAATATTGTAAGAGTAAACCTCTCTATCTGCAACTGTTTTCAAATTATGGTTTAATAATTTGTGACCTTCATGTTTCCAGGAGGTGCTAAGATGGGAGGGAGGGTGGAGGGGAGTGGAGTGTATTTAGGGATGGAATGGGTGGGAATGATTTTATGCCTTTTTCTTTTTGGCTACCTCCCTTGTTAGGGTGAAAAAGCCTTGGTATATGTATGCATGTATGTTTCAAAGTTACTCATGATTAAACTGGACATTTTTTATTATTGCAATAAACAGTCACAGACTATAACTTTCAAATAGGATCAAGACTAGTCTTGGTTTGCAGTACTGTTGAAGCTCAGATAACAAAAGGCCCATTTAATGAACAAATCTGTTAATGAACAAGTTAAAAAAAAAAAAAAAAATGTTAATGAGCAATACTCTTGGTATGAACATATACATATGCCTGAACATACATGCCCACCAGCTCAGCAGTGCTTTCACACATTTGCTGTAGTTATTTTGGTTAGTGGATGTTTCGGTTTAAGAATGTGAGTCATGAAATGGATTAGTTCCTTATGCAAGGTTCCACTTTTGAAAATTCTTTTAACATTTTTTTCCAGAACTTAGTAAAAAATCAAATTTAACATAGTAATATTTTTCTTTATCCAGTCACTCCTAAAATTGAATAGCATCACACAAGGACCAATACCCACATTTCTTGAAAGATTCATTTCTATTACCCAAGCCTTTTGCTGTAATGTTGCTAACAAAGAACATGCCCACAGTATATGCTCCCAACTAAGGATGATAAGGATCATGATAATTGGTAACACAATCTTTTGATTTCAATAGTCCAGCTATTTTCAATGTCATATTTGTTAGTGATGCTCTTAGATAACTATAACCATTTGCCAAAATGGGAGGAGCCCACAGTATTACACCAAGGATTACATAAATATTGTGCATGAAGAAAATCATATTAGTGTACATACACAGTAATCCCTCATTATAAATAGGGGTTCAGTACCAAAGATATCTGTTGATACCCAAAACTGTCAAACCAATTTTTGCTTGATAAATATTGGCTGGTTTCAATGCGATATGTATTATGTTGTTTTATATTCTATTGTTATATGCAACTAATTTCACCATGCTTATGGGAAACATATCTGTTAAACTTGTTGAAAAATAACTACTACATATACAATATTATCATTTGTTAACTAAATGAGATAAAAATCTTGAATTCCGTCCAGTGATGTACCATGCCACAATGGAGTCTGGGTCGGGAGTCATATGTCCACCCATTATAATTTTTTGATTACTTAAAGGATAAATACATCACAATTTTCAAACTCAAATTTTCCTAATTGGCTTTTAGATTATATCTAAATAAATTAAATTTGTTCTGCCACTGTGCTGGAGTTACTTTAGGTTTTTATCAGCATTTTTATTTCATCTAAACAAGTCCTCTAATACAAAAGTTGGGAATAGTGGTCAACTTGTTGATGATGTATCACCATGTATCTAAAAATGAAGCTGCCATTTACAGTGCACAGGACATACAGAACTGCGGTGTGAATCTTAAGCTATGTTTCTATTTTTCTTGATTGTCCTCCATTTCAACCATGTAACAGTCAAGAAAAGAGGTAAGGAACCCAATGTGCAGCTTGAAATTTTAGCAAATCAAAACTAAAGGAGATTATTTGTATATTTTAATTCCAAAAGCCAGGGAGCCAAGTTATGGTACTCTGTCATTTCTTGCACCCATCCATTTACAAGCCAATGACCAAGAGGCAGACAAAAAGACATATTGGAGTTTAGTTGTGCATTCTTGTCTAAATCCAGACCTGATGCCTAAAAGTTCAAGACATGGGACAATCTTTACCACCCCCAAGAGCCAAGTTATAACTGGCATGTACTACTCCAAACCATATAATTACAGACACCTGAAATTAGAAATCTATTTGCCAACAGGATCAGAAAAAAGGTAAGTGATTTTCATTTGTACATTTGGTGAAATTAATTTCCCCAGAAAAAACTATCTGAAAGACATGAACTTCAGTGTGTCATGACATGATGCATGAATGATATGATAATGATATCCCATGGAGGTATAGGTCTAGGCCTACCTCCTTGGGTAAATGTTTTTCTGCATGTACTCCTAGACCTATGTTTCATATAGCCTGATGTGAATTCTTATGGCCAGTGCACTTCATATTGACAACTGACAAGGCACTGAAAGCTGCTGAAGAGCCCAATATCTTGGGGCAAGAGGTTGATCCTGAGCCTGTTACTGCACCCCATGAGCCATTGCCAGTTTCCAACAACCGTGAAGATGCTGCAGTGCAGACTGACAAAACATCAATTAGTTAGGGCGTAAGTTCGTCCTCTTGTACAATCAGTTTACCCCTGTGTTTGTTGTAGTGAACTTGACAATTAATCTGAAGGAAAGAGAATGATACATCTACATATATTTTTCAGTTAACCATTTTTACTTTAAGATGAACGCCAGTTTTATCTACATTACTTTAAAGTGTTCAAAATAACTCTGTACAATGCTCATGCAAAACAGAATTAGAATGATATGAGCAAGGCTGGCACTGATAATGGAGAGGATTGGGTTCAAAGTGAGGTTAGGCAAGTGCAATTTCAAAATTATTAGCAATTGTCTTAGTGCACAATGTTTTGCAATCAATTATCCCCGCTTCCCAGTTATGACAGTATTATTTTCATTTGTGTCTTCTCAGGAACACAAATGACAACCCAGTGTCAGAGAAGAGGAACGTCATCTTCCACTCATGTTTGATGCTGTTATTTGCCGCTTGCTCTATGTGCAGCTCAGAATCCAACAGACTAATTAAGAAGGGCACATTCATCACTGTAAACCAAATGTATGTCCACAAAGAATGTGGATTTGCAAGGTAATATTATGCATTATGCATATATTATGATTTTGTGATACATGACCCGTCATCCAGAAGGTCCCAAGATAAGAGGGAGGGAGGAGGGTGGAGGGGAGTGGAATATATAGGAAATGGAATGGATGGGAGTGGTTTCTATGCCTTTTTCTTTTTGGCTACCCTCTGTGTAAGGGGGGTAGTCTTTGGTATATGTATGTAATATATCATCAACAGAAGATAGCCCTAGCAATAAGTTTTTGCTGACAATGGATGTTAAGGCAGAGTAGGGTATCTTCAATTAAAGAGGGGACAATAAATACATAAATAAAATAAATAAGTAAATAAATAATAATGATAAAAAAGTTTCTAGATGTGATATCCTATACATATATATAAAGTAGATATGTAGTGTGCTTATCATTTAAATAACGTCACCCACCTATCCATACTGTATCAATATTGGTTACATATCAAACAAAACAGTAGAGGCTAAGAGGTTAAGCACAGGTCTCACATCGAAAGTGTATTTGAAAAACTGACAATATTGAAGTGAGTAGCAGCCGACAGTACATGGTGACAAAGGTTGAATGCAAAGTGGAGTGAACAGTGAAGGAACATAAATTTGAGTAAAAGTAGAGTTTAAATGAATGAAGGTCAAGCACAAAGTGAACTACTTTGCCTGGCACCCTCCAAGATACCCTCCGTCATCATCATTCCCTAAAATGGCTGAGCAGTCCCATCTCCCTGAGGAATGTCACGGCTGGATTGGCATTTTCCCACAAATCCTTTATGGCATGTATAGTGTTGTTGATGCCCATGACTATGTACAATGCAGTCTTCCATAATGTGTTGTATGGGGTGAAGTGTTGCATCCTGGACAAAACAACTACAATAAACATAATGCATTTATTAATATATGACATTAATGAGTACCATGAACATGCTGCTCTACAAGGCTATTGTTTCTGCTTGTCTTTGCTTGAGAAGAAGTCAAGTAAAATAATCTCATGTGAGAATGAATGTTCCTATAACAAACTTATATACATAGACCAAGGGTTTTTTTCCTTATAAAGGAGGTAGCCAAAGGCATATTTCCAATTCCACCCACTTCACCCACACTCATTCCACTCCCATCCACTTCACCCACATCCATTCCATTCCCACCCACCACCCCTCCCTCGCTCTAATCTTTGCTCCTCCTGGATGACAAGTCTATTAAGTCTATAATAAACTTGCCACTAATAAGCCTGGATAAAGGAATGAATAGGAGAAATAGATCAATCATTTGTGCTACAGTTCTCAGTGTACCAGCTGCACCTTAAAAATTAAAATATTTTAATATTTTGTAGAGATATCTATAAAATGTTACCACAAATGCAGGTTACATGACCTCACCATGCTGCCTCCTAGTAACATGCCACCCAGGGCATTCTCCCTTGCCATCCCCCCCCCAATTACGCCACTGATTCCGTCCACTTGTTATGATGCTTTAGACATATTTACAGTCTCCATTTTTTTTGTAATAACTTGCAGTCTCCCTCATTTTCCATTTTCATGACCTTGACAGAGTCAGCAAACATATCAGTGTAGCTTGTCACACCATCTATCATGTCATATATGGTATACAGTAATCCCTCCCATATCTGGTTTGGCATAATTCGGAACTCGCCACTATCCGGATGCCCTGTAACTACCGGAGTTCTCTCCAGTATCCCAATGGTGACCGGGATCTGGCGAACAATTCTGGAGTGATTCAAACAGCCCGCACGTCCCACCCCCTTCCTCTCCCATGCCCCATCCCAGGTGAAGTGGCCACAGAAGAGGATGTGCAAGACTGGCTAGAGTGTGATGAAGGAGACCCTGGGATGCACTTGCAAACCGAAGAAGAAATTGCTGAAGAGGTGATGCACCCGGATGAGCCTCACTCTGATAATGATGATGATGATGATAATGAGGTTGTTGTTGAGGCAAGGCCTAAGTTTTCTGAGGCCAGGGCAAGCCTTGAAGTGTTCCTGGATTTTATTGAACATCCTGATGCTCACGAAGAAATGCGCAGCTACACCTCATCATTACGGATGATTCTAGAAATGCTGATCAGAAAACACAGCAAGTGGCTGATGAGGCAGACCAAGCTGGACACCTTCTTCAGGGTAACAACATCATCATCTCATGAGGACGCACCACGCCCAGGGCCATTGACTTGTCATCACCACCGCCACCAAAATCAACTCGTGAGGAACCACACCCAGGGCCATCGACTCGTCACGAGTTGTCATCACCACCACCACTGCCCACACCATGATGTAATCATGTAGTACTGTACAGTATGTACCGTGTTTTTTTTTTTATATACACATTAATAAACACGTGTATTTATACATTTATTTACAATAAAATAACAGTGTATTGGGCACAATAACATCTTTTTTTGTATTTCAACCCTCATTTTCTTTGATATTAATGGCTTAAAAAAAGGAAAACTCCATGTATCCGTCACGGCCATGGCTCAATTGATCCAGATACGGGAGGGATTACTGTATTTCAGTGGATAAGGCAACTTTTAGATATGATGACCCCCAGATTTCAGTCTGACTTTCATGTTTTAGCTGATGTCAGTGGTATCAGATGACCCAAAACTATCAGGCCATCTGTGGTGAAGTTTAGGTCAGTGAACATCAGACAACTGAGATGGTGATATACCAGTACAAAGAATTAAATAACTTGAATACATTACCAGTAATGTACCTTAATTTATTACCTCCAAATTGTTTGAATTGCCAGTAAGTTATCAGTGAGGCATATAATAAGGTAAATACCATATGTAGACTATTATCTGTCGAGGTAGCAGGTTGTTGAACACTTTTATTTTGAAGATAATTTTAAAGTCACTATCTACTGTACAGGATGACTTCTCCCTTTCTTTATGGCTAAGTGTTGTCTTATCTGCTGAAATATACGGTATGTGGATCAAGAACATTACAGGTACTGATACTGACCCCTGTGGAACTCGGTTAGCCAATAACCACCATCCTGACATAATATACTTTCATACTCTTCCTATGCAATGGTCTTTAAGGAAATCCACCCAATGATCTTAATTACCTCCAATATACTAAAATTTCTATAACAGCAAATCAGGGCTTGTTTTTTAAAGTACGCATTTTCATGCCCATGCCATAACATGCCTAAATTCAAAATGAGGAGCGCTATTATATGTGTACCTACGAAAAATCAAAGTTCAAATTTCACGCACCTCAATGACAATGTTTACCACAAAATGAAGCCGAGGATCGCATAAAAAGGCAAAATAATTTAATATCTCCCACTTATTATTAAGGAGATGGGTAAGTCTCCTGTAATATTCACATGTTAAAGAAAAAACATTTGTTTAACGTGTTTTAATTCAATTCCAACAGTATGAAAAAAATGTCTCACCTGGCAGTTATGGAGAAAATTTAGGTGAGTACTTTTTTGCTTGCCTGCATTTTTTTTATCCCAAGGACTGGTCAATGATGAAGTATCATGTCAAAGATTTTCTCTAGATATAAGTACACACAATCCACCCAACCCTCCCTCTCTTACATCACTTTAACCACTCTTGAGTAAGAGTTTAACCACTTCACTCCAGGGCACATCACACGTCTGGCAGCATTAACTGCCCGACGTGCAATGTTGCCTCATAATAATCGCATTATAAAAAATAAAGTCAGTGCTCAATCGTTCGTTCTCTTTCACCCGTGAATTTTGATAACCATATAAAATATGATGAAGCCAGTTTAGAGAGAATGGAGGTTACGTAGGTACGACTACAATAAATATAATCAAGACGCCGACATCGGTATCATCGCGTACCCACTTGCTCCTCATGACGCCTACGTAGGCGTCACCGTATGAAAGTGGTTAACTGGTTCAATAAAAATATAACTCACTTATTTAATTTCTAAAGCAAAATTGACTGTATGCCAGGCAGATAAACTTTTCATGGTATCTAGCCCACCTATCTATGGGCATCTCAAAGGTGGGAGGCAGTTCTTCCCCCCACCCCCTTAGAAACCCAGGATAGGTGAAAAAGGAGATGGTAGATAGGGCTGATGAAAGAGTAATAGGATGGTCTGGAGACTCTGGACACATTGAAAGAATGAGTGAAGAAAGATTAGTAAAAGGGGTGTGGAAGGCAGAGGTGGGGGGAGTGAACACGAATGGGTGACCGAGGATGAGATGGATGGATGAAGTGAAAGGGGCATTGACAGGAGGGGGATGTCTGTTGATCAGGGAAGAGCAAAGGTGGGAGATTGGGGTGAGTGGAGAATGGCTGCGCATAGATAATACTGTGATGTGAGGATGGGAGTGGGGGGTTAGAGAGTGGTTTGTGTGAATGTTATTTTGACACAGCCGAAAGGGATTTCTCCCATCTGCTATTTTTCTGCATGAAATGGGGGAGAGGGGAGGTTGCCAATTAAGTGAAGTGGCCTTGCTGTGGATGTGCTGTGTCTTGCTGTTTGGCTTCTGACCCACAGCAGTGGGTGGGATACCAGGTTGACCTGTCATCCATGAGGAGCTAAGATGAGAGGGAGGAAAGGCTGGTGGATGGTAATACAATGGATGTAATGGGTGGGAGAGGATGTATGCCTTTTGACTATAGTTACCTCTCCGATAAAGGGAAAAAAAAAAAAAAAATCCTTGGTATATTGATTAATAGAAGAAAAAGAAAGAAAGAAAGAAAAATTCATACTGTAGTTATCTTATGTTAGATAACTGTTGATTTTGCTAACTCATCACCAATTAGATGGCATATACCAGGGAGTGCATTACTTCACTCATATGCCAGCATCAATCCCTACAGTCTCTCTGAGCATATTCAAGTTTAGAGTTTTTGTATGCACGGATGTGTAGCAACCATCCTGCACTCAGGCAGTGACAAAAACTTAGCCCGTTTTCCACTGGATCACTTTACAATGTTTTTCTATTGTTTATAACAAGTTCAATTAGACATGATGTAATGTTTTAGCTTAAGAATCTTATCACCATACACTTACAGTATTAAAACATTTTCATGCTTTACACTACATACACCTTAATTTTTTCATATTCTAGTTACTTTATGTTAGACATATGTAGATTACATTAATTCAGGTTTAGAAAAATGGTTGCAAGTGTTCTGCACTAAGGCAGTGATGAAAATTTAGATTATTTTTCAATGGATCACTTCACTGCTTTTTCTGGTGTTTGTAGCAATCTTCACATCTAATTAGACATGATGTGATGTTTTTCGAGTAAGAATATCATCACCATACACTTAGATACACAATGTTCCTATGGTATCAAAACATTTTCATGCTTTACACTACATACATTGTACAGTAAGTCCCCGTTATACAGTACATATGCGTTCCTGAAAACCTTACCGCAATTTTAAATTACCATATACCGAACCCATTATAACATTTAACGATAGGATATGGCAGACGTACTTTCTCCCTGCTCTTTCCTCTTCAAAACACGAGCGGATACGAATCTGTGAATTTTTCTTACCGTAAATAGAATCGAGGGTAGTAATTACCAAATACCGTAACTGTGAATTTACCGGATAAAGAATTACTGTATAAGGACTCACTGTAACAGTTTTTTCATACTGTTGCTATTTTACGTCCACAAAGTCCACGGTAAGGGGCACCATCCTAGCCTCCCAATACGGAGGAGTTTATGACGTTAAACCAAATCAATCAGTTACTTTATGTTGGATAAATGTAGATTAAGTTGTCTAACCGTACACACTGGAGAACAAAATTGAAAGGTGACTGAGTTGCCACGAGAGTAGCAAACTTTTGGAATGCACTCCAAGAGTGTAGTGACTGTGCCCTCTTTAGCCTCTTGTAAAACTCACTATGACAGACACGTAAGACTGATCCAATAACTGGCTAACAAGTCCTAGAGGTGGGGATCACGACAAGAAGCTTTGCTTATTTCCTCACTGTTTCTTGATTAGGTAAGCTAGAAAATGCTGTAAATGACATAAGCACTACTCACCTGCTCCACACTAATCAAGAGTTGTACTGCTGTTATTAACTTTTCCTGTTTTGTTATTTGTGTACATGTATTGTATTTATGTTTTGTATTTACTGAAACAGTGAATGTTGTGTTGTTATATTTTTTTCATCCAACTCACATCAAACTGGTGCAAAAATGGTATCAAGGCTTCTGTGGAGGGAGAAGTAATTATTTGCAATTTATGAACATTTATGATGGTTTACATTACCTAACCCTTGTGAGTAGCAAGCGTGTTCATTCACCTCACATCCTTTTTACTCATCTGAACAATTGTATCTCCTTTTTCTATGACAAAATTAAATACTAAATTTTTGTCCATTGCATATAGAAACACATTAGGAATGGCAGACTTCTGTCAGGCCCTTCAGAGCTCTGGCATCTATAACACTGGCACTGCACCCCTAAGAACAACTGAAACTAATTGTCACAACACCATTGTACATGAGAGTGGAAAGGACAAAATTCAAGCTTATAAAACTACAGACATTAACATAACACATCAAGATATTTGAAATTACTGCAAAAACAAAATTGTTGTCCAAATGGAGGAGAATAACCACCTACATGAGTCAACATGGCTTTAGAAATAAGATCAATGTTTTTCAAAACTTTTACTACACCATGACTGGCTGCTCCATAAGCTACCCAACAACACCAATGTTGTGCCATATTTCTATATTTTACTAAAGTCTCCGACAAAGTTAACTATGGCATAAAACCAAAACAAAGGTATTAAGAGGTAAACTAGGGATGTAGCAACACAGTTTCCTCACAAAGAACTCCAATAGTCACTATCAATGAATACAAATCTGAAAATTCACAGGGAATGTCACTTAATAAAACAAGCTTGAGGTTTTGTGTTATGGCACCCAACTAGAATTATAAGTAAACAACCCAGCTACACACTGAACAAGGTCAGGAAATCACTAAAATACCATGAGGTGTCCTCTGGAGTCCATCTTAACTATGATGTCATATTCAAACAACCAATCCAGTGTCACAGGTCTCTACTGCAAGACTTGCAGCTCCCAAGTAACTGGCAAAAGCCTCGTTCAGCCCACATGTCACCCAAGGGAGATGTGTTGTGTTACTCTCTGGACAGAGTGAAACCAGGGTAGTATAAGATGAGGTGTTCAGTATCTTCTGTGTGTTGATTGCATCCGGGTCAATTTGAATCTATGATCAGGCCAATCTTGTATTGGTATAGTTTCAATGTTGTGTAGTGGTCTGACTGCCGTCATGCTTACGTGATTCTTGTTTGTTGAGGGAGCAATTTCTCAGTAGGACTAATGTCAAGGGAAGTTTGGTGGGTCACTCATTAAAAGTTTGCTTTGTGAGCTGGGTGTGTATGTGTTTTTGTATTGATGTGTTCCAAGGTAATGGAGGGAGGTCATTGCAGATGTTTGTGTATATGGTGATTTTTTTGTTGCATCAAGTTGGTTGTGTTTTGGTCATGTGATCAAAAGGATGGGTGGGATTGAGGGCTCTTGCATACATTTGCAAGCATATAATTTTCATGTGTTGTTCTACAATGAGAATTTTAGTTTCCAAGAGTAGACTGTCTACTGGGTTGGTTTTGGTGCATGATGTTGCCTAATTCATTATTTCTAATGCTTTATTTTGTATCATCTGTTGTATGCTTTCATTTGTTTTCCTTATTACTGGGAACCATGCTGAGTGGAGGCATAGTTATGTAAAGTTATTATGAACTGTCTGTCGACAGTGATCTAGGTTCCTTTATGATGGTCAAATCCTGTGTTTACTATTGATCATAAAATGTTAGATTTCTTATTTGCTTTCCTTGATGTGTAAACTGAAGGACTTGTGCATAACAAAAGTGAGGCTTATGATCTTAGAGTTTCAGTTCAGTGGCATAAGCTGGTTCTTAAATATGACAGTAAGATGTATTTTCAATTCATGATTGTCTGGAATAAGCAATGTCACCAATGATTTTTGAGGTGAAGATGTTATCCTGTTTTGTCTCAGCCACAGTTCAAGTTTGTCAAGGTATTTTTGCGAGTTCTTGGCAGCTGCTTTATAGATGCTGTGCTAGGTTATGATGGTTAGGTATGTATAACTGCTTTCATATTCTGTTCTGGTTGTAGGTTATGGTGGTTGTTTGTAAGTAGGTTGAACAATGCTGGCGATACTTTATAGTACCTTGGGATACTGGGAAACTCCAGTGTACAATCTTCTGATCCCCACTTTGTTGTTCTGAGACAATGCAGTCTTTCCCAGCTTGGAGGTTGGTCAGACTTTTTTTTTTGGTGGATGTCTGATGCTATGATATTTTTCGACAGGATGCATTTATGGACTAATAGCTTAGTTTATGTTTATAGTCACCATTACCATTCTATCTAGAATCACTTTCTTGTTGAAATCCTCTTGCACATGTGCAACTGAATAGCCTTACTTGAAACCATGCTTATTTCAGGTGGTAATGTAATTCTAATTCTTTCTTAGATCACTCTTTCCAGTACTCTGGATATGGTGGAAAGGAGGGAGACAGTTCTATGATGCTAAGTCCACTGATGGCTTGTTTGGTTTTAGGATGGGTATTTTGTGCTCCTCTTCTTTGTGGCTTCTACTGCTTCATCAGTGAGGATGGGTTCCTTTTCAAGTTTATATACATACATATGTATACATATTACATTCTTATTTTTTCTTTAATGGATTCTGAGTGTTTTTCATTTTTTTTTTCTTATTTATTTTGTGATGCCTTTATTATACTTTATTTTGGATTTCTATTTTTTTTTTATAAAGGATACTATCTAGAGTAGAGGCAGGGAGTATTTTTTCTTAAGCCTCTTGCCTTTATTATATCTTATTTTAGATTTCTCTTTTTTATATAAAGGATACTATCAAGAGTACAGACAGGGTGGTATTTTTTCTAAATCCTCTAGGGATGTACTTCTTGCAAGCTTTCAATTTGTAGTTTATAAGCCTTTCAGTTGCTTTTCTATAAATGGGTTCTGAATTATGGAGAAAATTTCTAGGTTATTTTCATCTTTTATTGTGTAGTAAGTCAATTTTGTTTTTTTGTATTTTTTTCCAGGATGGACTGATTTTCCAAGTTCTAGAATCATTTTTATGAGGAAGTGATCTAGTGGGAGATCATGAACAGCATGTTTGTGGCTGGTGTGAGTGAGCACACTGGTACATCTGAGGAAGTAACTTTTTGGTCATGTTGGGAGGCTGTCTTGTTGGATGGATCCTACAAATAAACTCAAGGGACAAAAAATAAATAAATAAATAAATTATGCCAACCCTCTACAGTGCCATAGTCCAACTGATCTTAAGACTACTGCAGCTAGTTCTGTCACCACACAAACAAAGTGACCAACAAAGGACTGAATAAGTAGATCCTTCAAATAGAACATTTAAGGCATAAGGGATCTCAGCTCCTGGCTGCATCTAAAGAACTTTGGATTGTACTCTAGAGGAGGAAAAGATACTGAACAAATATTTTGAGAATCCTTGTAACTTTATTCCTAATCCCACCACATACAAACTAGTCTTAGCATCAGACATGGTTCCCTCCCAACCCCCTGGGTCAAATCCACGTTAGCAAACAATCTAAATGCATGTAGGACCCAGAATCTTAATCAGTCACTAAGGAAGAGTGGGATACAAAAGATTATCCAGTTAATAAATTCAAAAGAGCAGAGGGCAAATCATTTATGGACATAACCAGATGAGCCTCCAGTGCAATGTTCTACAACCTATTGATGGGCTGCCTTGTATGCAAGGGTGGATGCAGCAGACAACAATTGATTGGTACTGGCCTCAAAACTTCATTAAGTAAATCCTTCATCTTATGTAGAGACCACATCACTGCTGTATATTTCAATATAGGGGAGATAAGGTAAGTTACATTTATTTTTATCACTTTGTGCGTGTTTATTTTTTTTTATTCAGCTAGTGTTTTCTCCACAGTTTAGCTGTGTGTGTGCATGCGTATTTACCTAGTTGCATTTTACGGGAAAGGGAGCTATGCTCGTGGTGTCCCATCTTCATATCTCGTTTTATCTAGACTGTTTGTGTGTCTGTGCGTGTCACCATGGTCTTGCATCATGTGTTGAACTTATGATCAACAGCTATTACCCTCCCAGATGAGAGCTCGGAGCTTCTACATGACCAATCTATGGGTAATGCTGTGACCTTACACATACACCCTCCAACTCCCTACCAAGGAGAGTTGAAGTAATGGCTTGCAGCAGTGAGCAGAATTTGAACTCGAGACTGCTGAGGTAGTGAATGCGAAAGCTACCACAGCGCCACTGTGCCATAAGTATTTAGCCAATTGTAGTATTAAACAGGAAAGGAGCAACATTCATTGGGTCCCATTTCCCACTATCCAAATTATCATAACTAGCCTCAAATTCATATGTGCATATGTGTCTGTGTCTGTGTGTGTGTGCGCATGGAAACATCTTCACTGGAATCATAATAACCAATGACAAATTCTATACACTCCTAACTTGTTATCTATATCAAATCACTTATTACTAAATATGACTGACACATCTTTGATATTAATTCTTGTCCTGTGATAATCTACAATTCAAACAACAATGACAATGGTGTCTAGTGTTAAATACCCTTACTCATTACAAACCTCCCATTAACACATCACTTGCAACAATGAATAACAGTACAAGTAATATCTGGCCGTGCGATAACGGTCTGCAATGCATTGAGCCAATGACAAGCAACCACCAAACGACGATAGCCACTTAAAAAAATACGCAGCTGTTATAATCGATATGTAGAAATGTCTATTTCACTTAAGTTATACTATCATACGTTTCTGAAGTGTGTAAATTAAACTGCCAAATACAATTTAAGTGCAAAACTGAAATACGCAGTCATGAAATGTTTCACTTCCCGTCCCTGCACATGAAACGAAAAAATGGGAGTGTCCCCGACTACTTTCGAAATCCAAAAGTAGTGAAAATTAAATCAATATATATCTCAAATATTTCCCAAGTTCATCATCGATAGTAAACACCTGTTACCTTGCATTCACCTTAATTATACCAGCAATATTACAGCTACTTGCAACTGTTGTGTACGACTTACAAACATTTCCATGGATCACGGAAGTTTTTACAAAGAAAACAACGCTACGCAGAGTACTATTACAAATATACATATATTTCAAAGGCAACAGAGCACAATAGCATCCTGTCATAATAAATATATTAACAATAACATGTATAAACTGGATACAACATTAGTTACACTTCCTACTCACCTGGTTACACACAGATGTCACCCATACACTTAACTACACTTTTCACAAGTCACTATAAGTTTGTAGTCACTTTATACTGCGTAACAACAATCATTCACGTTTTATATCATGCGCAAAATCAGGGATATTTGTATAGGTTATTTCCTTTAGCGAATATACCAAGAAATTGACACATCGAACATGTAAACACGACTTCCCACAGTGGGCGGCCATCTCAGTACAAAGGTTCCAGTAATATTTCGAAAATTTTGCGGCTGACAAAATTTCCCTGGTTTTCCGTTACTACTCATTATAGGATAGGTATTGACTCCCATTACTCATTTAAGTCACATGTAACGAATACTAGTAAGTGTGTTCCAAAACTGGGAATTTCTTATATTAATATATAAATGAATATGAGGACATTACCCATTCTCTGTGATGTCAAGTGTAAACAAAAGCCTGTGGCGCCACTAATGGAGGCGTGGCTACACGGACGATGTAATGACAGGGAATGAAATACTAACAAAAGAATTTTGTTTGAAACCATACGAAAAATAAATATTGTATATAGTTGAATATATAGTGGGTTACACGCGTCTTTTCTTAAAGAAGAGCAAAGTCTGATTTCGTCATTCAAATTGATTACACAATGACATAAGTTATCCACTGCAGCATAACAGAATTTCAGTTGCCTATAGGCTATACACGATAAAACGCTCGTGAATGGAGCCAGCTCACCTGAACATTGCCAGTTTAATTGAAATATGATTATACTTAAGTATGAATGTCAATTGAAGTTGTTGCTAACTTCTTATAAGATTTGTATTAACGTTAAATGATTTATATTCGATGTATTGTTTTTCTGGCTAGGTGGGTCTGTTGCGTATGAGTGACCACTTACATATACTGGTTCTGTAGGACTCACTCCAGGTCATTATTGAATTGAACTGAATTTATGGTATTGGTGGTTAGTATAAGTTTACATTTAAATGATTTCTTTTTTGTGTTGCGTTTATACACAACTTTTCGGTTACTTCAGCAGTAATGAAGCCTTTTCTCACAAATCACTATCAGCATTTTGTCATTCGGGAAGTCCATTCCAATAGCTTATGTCCTTTTTACAGATTAAGTACTTACTCCTATTGATTCTTGCTTTTCCTTACCATAATTTTAATATAGCCCCTCGTTACTTTCTATTTACGAAATCGAAACATGCCATCACATGATTGAACATCATACACACCACATATAATTCTAAATGTTACTCTCATATCTCCATGTGCTCTGCGATAAGCTTATGTTAGCAAATTCAATCTTTTTAATCTATTCTTGTAACTCGATCCTACTTGGAATTCACTTCCTCAACGTTGCTAATTTTCTATTGCCTGAATGTTCTCACCATGAACATACACCATACTTGATTACTGTTTAAGATTCTAAAATACTTCGTAGAAAAGTAACATGTAAGGTTCTAAATGAGTTTACATCTGAACGAACAAATATCCTTCTTAATCATCCTAATACCCTATTTGCTTTATTTATTTTAGTTGCTAAATATTCAGACAAACTCAGCGACACCTATGTATTTTTCTCCATGCACACTTTTTTCGACCTTCCATACATGCTATATTCACGTTGCTCCCCCCCCCTTCCAAATTTATGCACCCATTCCCAGTACATCATACTATTGTGGATGAAATTATAACAACTTTTCAGACCAACCTTTTCCTCTATTTAAGTTCCCCTCTAATTGTATATCATCTTGGTAAAGAATAACCCTAAATAGTTTCGTGACATCCGCATAATAATACACACTATAAATTTAACTGTCATGCACAGTCACGGCGAATCATTGATGAATATAATGAATAACAATGATCCTAAAACATACCAATGTGGAACACCGCTTGCTACTCTCCCCTCCAGATACTTAGCAATTAACTACTAGTTACTTTCTGCCCTTCAGAACATCTTCAATTCATCTCAAGTAATTGCCCTTTATATAAAAACTATGAATTTTCTGCAATTGTCATTTGTAAGGTATTTTTTATCACAAGTATGTTATGTTCGCTGAATTGCCCTCATCCATTACCCGGGTCCAATCGTATATCATTCTTGATTAACCGGAGGACAGTTTACCGACCTGGTTTGAAACAAAATTGTCTATTGCTAAACAGTTTAAATTTGATCGTATATTCCATTACCTTTTTCTCTCTAATGCATCCATGATCTTAGTAATAGTAGAAGTTAGACTTACAGGTCTATAACTGCCAGTTTCACTCCGGTCTCCTTGTTTAGATAACATAAGAACATAATAATGAAGGAGACTGCAAGAGACCATAAGGCCTACACTAGGCAGCTCCGTATCCATTACCACCTGTCATCCCCATCCATAAAGCTGTCTAATCGTTTCTTATAAAACAACTGATAGTCTCAGCGGTTAGTACATGGTTACTAAGTTTATTCCATTCGTCAACCACCCTATTAGTAAACCAATTCTTGCCTATTTCCTTTTTAAATCTAAATTTGTCCAGTTTATCTTTCAAGGTTCAGCCGGCTCGTTTATTTTTTCCTGTACAGCTCCTGAATGTGTGTTATTAGGTCCTGGTGATTTGACATCTTTTAGATCTTTAATCATACCCTTTGCTGCTTGCACTGTCCCTATTTCTTGTCCCACTGGGGCCACGTCATCTACATAAGTCCATGTTAAGACCCTTTCTTTCGGTATAGTTACAGTCTTTATTTGATTATCCATGTATATTATGAAAAAGAGGGGAGAGAGAACGCCCCCTTGTTGAACGCCATTATCAGATATCATTTCAAACACCTCCAATCCCTCAACACCTTTCAACTCCAAATGTGGTATTCGTCCTATTGACTTTTTTCTTGACAGTGGATGTTTTGTCACTCCTATCTTTACAAAGGATTACAAAGGCGGAGCATGCCGACAGGAGAGCTTTTGGTCCATATCTTCATTTGTAATGCAAGTGATTTACGGCACACCTAATCTCAGTATTAACATATTTACCAAAAGACTTGGGATTTTCCTTGGCGTTTTCTGCAATCTTGGGCTCTTTATGTTTCATTTCATTCTTTGTTTCATTTCTCATTTGATTCTCTGATTTACTGTCTTCCTTTTTACACTCTTATATACTCATCAGTAACGTTCATAGTATTTTCTTGTCTTTTTTTTAAGTTCATTCAGTTGTGATCAGTCAGGCCTTCTTTTTTATTTTTGGTCACAGCCTTTTACCCTTAGGCAGTCCTGGGTTTGTTCCATGTCTTGCTCTCTTTTGATTTTAAGTTCCCTGGGTAGAATACATTCCCTTACAACTTCGAGATATTTAGAATTTACCCACTTCTCATCAACTTCATAAACATTAAGAAAATCATTCCAATTAATATGCAGTCTTAGTGACAGATCAAAAACCGATCTATCGTGTAAATATAGTATTTGCTTGCTGTTTTTAACATGTGTTTGAATATTATTGTTAGAATACACCATTGCATGACCTCTTCTTCCAAGGAGTATCCGCTTTCTGTGTACAAAATAATTATTAGTTGAGTGCTCCGAAAGTCACATGTTCTTAGGCGTAGGCCTATGGAGTGTACATGGCCCAGCATTTAAGAACATGAGAATGAAGGAGACTGCAGGAGACCATAAGGCCTACACTAGGCAGCTCCGTATTTGGAGAATTGTAAGTGTGGTAGAGTAGGCTTTACACCCTTAGTCGAGTTTTCTTTGTATGAGAGCATGGTATGCATTCTAGAGCAACCGTCTGTCTGCCCCCCTCCCCACCTTCCAACTTGTGTGGGTTATACTTCAGTAAGTCGCCAACTCGGAGGCAGGTTGTTTTTAGGTGAGTCTGTTATCGAGGAACAGGCCCAGAAACCGGCTTTGTTCTACCACTAGAAGTGTGATGTTCCCTAGTTGTATTGATGAAGTATCTTTGTAGCAGCGTTATCTACATAAGTGCACATTAATTGATTTGAGGAGGAGAAACAGAACACAAGGTCTTCGGCCCATTGGTCTATTCGAGTTACGGTTCTTTGGAATGAAGGAGACTGTAAGAGATTGTAAGAGACCATAAGGCATACACTAGGCAGTTCCATATCCATTACCACCTGTCATCCACATCCATAAAATTTTCTACCCTTTTCTTAAAACATCAATAGTTTCAGCGCCCACTACATGGTTACTAAGTCTACTCTATTCGTTGACCATTCTATTGGCAAACCATTTTTTGCCTATTTCCTTCTTAAATCTAAATTTGTCCAATATAAGTCCGTTAATGCGAGTCCTGCCCTGTTGTCTTAATATGATGATTTTGTTTGCGTCACCCTTGTTAAAGCCTTTAATCCACTTGAACACCTCTATTAGATCACACCCCCATTCTGCGTCTTTCCAGAAAGTATAGGTTAAGGTTCTTAAGCCTGTCCTCGTAAGGTAAATTTCTGATCCCATGAATCATTTTGGTTACTCTCCTCTGTACTGCTTCTAGTGAAATGATATCCGTTCTATAGGACGGAAACCAAAACTGTATCGCATAGTCAAGGATGGGTCTAACTAACGCCAGACAGAGTTTGATAATTACCTCTGCAATTTCTTTCGTAACCGTCCTAGCAACGAAACCTAATGCTCTGTTAGCTTTATTCCTGGCGCTAATGCGCTGTTTTCTGGATTTAAGGTCAGGACTAACTAGAACTCCCAAGTCTCTCTCGCACTCAATTTTCTGTAAAAAAAAAAAAGGTGTATAAACCTACGTTTAACAGGCTGCGCCTTGGAATGTTAAAATCCATCAGTCATTTCGCCGACCACGTAAATAATTTGTTAAGATCCTCCTGCAGAATCTCGGCGTCCTATTTTAGTGTCGTTCGCAAACTTACTAGCATCACTATTAATCCCATTGTCCAAGTCATTTATATGTATAATGAACCACAAGGGACCCAAAACCGAGCCCTGGGGAACTCCACTAGAAACACTCCCTCATTTGGATTTTACGCAGTGTATGGTGACCCACTGTTTTCTGTCACAGATCCTAATCCATTCAAACACTTTTCCTCCTATGTCATGGGCTTTGACTTTATTTAGTAGTCTCTAGTGGGGCACCTTGTCGAACGCTTTGCTAAAGTCAAGGTAAATAACATCATAACTACCACTGTTATCTGACGACTTGAAGACAGTAGTGTAAAAAGATAGAAGATTAGTTACACATGACATACCCTTGGAAACGGTTGGTATAAGCAAGGTGGGTTCTGATGAAGACCAGGTCACCTCGACATAATGGCTGGTGGTCATTTTATGAGGGATCTACTTAGTTAAGTCATCGATCGTTATGGCGAAAGAGTACCTAGGGCACTTCCTCTCTCTCTCTCTCTCTCTTTTTTTTTTTTTTTTTTGCTGGGCATGGGACAAGGATAAGATTGTTCCCACGCGTATTTGGATTTTTTTCTTGATTAGAAATAAGGATACGAAAGTGGGGGAAAGTTCTCCGAAATCCTACGAGGTAAAATTTGAGTAGGATCTGTCGTTTCCAGGTTGTTACATTCCTTTTTCCAAATAAAGAAATACAACATAGGTGAGTTGCTTGTTGGATGAACTTCCCAAAAGAAAGAAAATAAGTTGTTGGTAATTGCTTTTGGGATGGTTAGATGTGACGTATCCACTTGTGATTACGTTCCAGAAAGTTATAGATGATTATTCAATCGAGTGAAATGTGATGGAAATGTCAGCGTGGCTTGGGCCTCTTTCACACTAGGCAACTAGTGACCGTCACTAGTGGCGGTCACTAGTTGCCTAGTGTGAAAGTCTCGGGCAACTGCAAGCAACCAGTGACTGTCATCGAGTTGTGGAATCCTTTCTCATCATCTCATTAGTCGAAGGAATGGCATCAACGGAGGAGGTGCTTCTGTTGGCTTTGCTGATCAAGAAAAAGAGACGGTCGGTGATGGCAACTGCCAGTGACGGTCACTTGTTACCGGAGCGGGCAACATCCCCTGCCTGTTGCGCAACCGGGCAACCGCATAGCGTGAAAGGCTCAATTCAAAATAATGGTAGGCAACTAGTGACGGTCACTAGTTGCCTAGTGTGAAAGGGGCCTTATAGATGCAAGGTGTCCAAGTGAATCGTCGATACGGGTTACTTGTAAACACTGTTGGTGTGGGTGGGTTCATATGAAGTGGTGAAATTGCTGGTGTGAGTTCTTGCTCTCTGCTGGAGCCTGGTCCTTTTTGATTGAAGGAAACTTGAGGTAATCAGGCACTTAATGCTGCAGAGAAAGAGGATGGAAGGGACCCCTGGCCACGGTCACTGTGTGGCTTGTTGGAGTGGTTCAAAGAGAATAGGAAAGAGAGCAGTGGGTATTATCTTACTATCTACCTACGTGATCTGAGTGTCATATGGAATCCTGTGGCGATTGTTGGTCGTGTTTTGTTACGAGATTTTTGCTTTGTTCTTGTACGAGAGAAGGGGGTTGTTGAGAGACAAACAGAATCTTGTTTTACGGAGGACCACGTCTGAATTCAATTACTCATGGTTTTCCTAGGATCAAGCTTGCGGCTGCCAATAAGGAATTATTTCATAATTTCTCCCCGTCTTCTTTTATGCAATGGGGGGACGGAGAGGGGGGATCGCCGATTTAATGAAGCTGCCTTGCTGTGGATGTGCTGTGTCTTGCGACACTGCTTCTGATCCAGGGCAGTGGACAAGGTGCAGGGATGACCCGTCATCCAGGAGGTGCTAAGATAAGAGGAAGGGTGGAGGGGTGTGGAGCGTATTCAGGGATGGAATGGGTAGAAATTATTTCATACATTTTCCTTTTTGGCTACCTCCCTTGTAAGGGGAAAAAAGCCTTGGTATATGTATGTTATTGTATACAAATTTGTCTTGTGCTCTGTGTTTTCTGTTTTGTGTTGTTTTGCCATGATTTCCCTTCATGGAGACTTAAGATGTTTTCTTACTTTAGTCTTTAGTGACATTCCCACGGACCTAGTCGACTAGTATTATTTTTCATGACTGGAGACTGGCCTCCACTCAAAGAAGGTTGATCATTTTTAAGTTCTACTGTTCTTCCGTTCTGCTGTCCTTAAATATTTCCTTTACTATCTCTACAACTAAAATTTTTGGGTCGATATTGCCTCCAAGGATGTAAGCGCTAGCCATTTCCTACATATTGCTATTCTTCTTTTATCGCCAGTACCATAGACTGCTACGGCGTGTCGTTTTGCACAGTCGCCCATATTGTACAACGAAACGGGTGTGTCATTTAAGGTGGTGTCATATGGTAATCTAAATTCTTATCCTATTTTCTTTTTTTACCGTAACAGAGTTGTTAGCATCACTAATTGACGCTTGAACTTGCGGGATCCAGTCTTCCTAAGTCTTGAGCATATTTCCTAAAAAGGGTTGAAGAACTTAAACGATTTTACAGTTTGTGGAGAGAGTATACAGTGGTGAAACGTCTGTCGACTTTGTATATTTGTTTGACTCTCTACGTCACTTCATTCTTAAACTCTGTTAGAACATTTGGCGATCTCAGGTCAACAAACAGGCCAGTGAAACTTTCCTACTTCACCCACCCGGAGGACCTAGACGACCGTGGGCCCACGTAACGGGCCAGCCATCTAGCTCCCTCCCCTCTATACACGCGGCTGAAAATCTGAAACTGCAAAACATATAATACATAAGGTGTAATTCAACCTTCTCAAGGCTAAATAGGGATTTAGACCTTATCCCATCGCCATCCTTTGGCCCTCAGAGACCTATTCTTGTAAGACATCGGGCCTTCAGTGTACAGTATATAACTGTAAACGTGTATGTATGTATGTATATATATACAGTATATATATTACACATACATACACACACACACACACACACACACACACACACACACACACACACACACACACACACACACACACACACACACACACACACACACACACACACACACACACACACACACACACACACACACACACACACACACACACACACACACACAAACAAATATATATATATATATATATATATACATATACATATATATGCATATATATATGAGTTTGTATGTACGTATGTATGTATACATGTATGTATGTATGTATGAATGTGTGCCTACCTAAATATAGTACACAGGAAAGAAGCAGCGTTCATTGGGTCCTGTCTCCTTTTCTCTAATTTTATAACATACCTATATAGATTCAAATTCATGTATATATCTAATTTAATCTATATCCTTGCTTTTCAAGTATCAAATTTAGATTATGTGTGTGTATGTATATATATGTGTGTGTGTGTGTGTGTGTGTGTGTGTGTGTGTGTGTGTGTGTGTGTGTGTGTGTGTGTGTGTGTGTGAGCGTGAGCGCCTGTGCGCGTGTGTTTGTGTGAACGTATGTGTGCATGTATGTATCCATATATGTACTATATGTATGTATGTATGTATGTATGTATGTATGTATGTATGTATGTATGTATGTATGTATGAACGTATGTATTGTGTATATGTGTGTCTGTGTATCTGTGCATGTGTGTATGTATGTATGTATGTATGTATGTATGTACGTGTTATGGATGCACTGTATGCAGGTATGTATGTACGCATTATGGTTGCACTGTATGTTTGCATGCATGTATATATGTATATATATATAGATATATATATATATATATATATATATATATACATATATATATATATGTGTATATACAGTATATATACACACACATATATATATATACATATATATATATATATATATATATATATATATATATATATATTGACTATATTATGACAAATAATATTGATCTTTGTGATCAAGACCCTGCGGGTCGAAACGTTAAGGCGAAAAATTCTCCCATTTCTCCTCGTTTACTTCTGTCACCTTCAATATTATATATATATATATATATATATATATATATATATATATATATACATATATGTATATATATCTATATAGATATGTATATATATGTATATATATACATATATATAGATATATATATATTGATATATGTATGTATGTA
>NC_134787.1:3765619-3770619 GCF_046742065.1 Oratosquilla oratoria | reverse complement strand
GGCGCAAGAGTAGGAGGTCTTCTCTCCATACAACGTAACCTCAAACCACGGTGTTAACAGGCCGGCGAGGAGTCCAATCCCTCTCTTCCCAAGAGCTCGCCAAAGGCATCGCATATTGGCGTACACCCCGATGCGGTTGCTGTAATCGAGTTGTAGTAATTGATCGCGGTCTCGATAAATCGTGGTTAACCGTCTCTGGTGTTAGGTCTGTCACTCCCTCACTGGAAGGAACAAAATCTGTTGCCTCTCTCACTGCGTATCCTCCATTTTCAGGTAGTGCAATGTAGTTCAGTTCGGAGCTTTAAGAATCATTTAGATAAACACCTAAACAAGATGCTGTAATGATTATAATTTATTTTATATTATTTGTTTGTGTTTTGTTATCATTTGTCTGTTTAATATTCATTTATTATTAGTTATATGTCAATTTATTATTATTTACTATTTACCTGTTTGTTTATTATCTAACTATACCTATGCATTTATTTATGGGTTTTATTTGTTATTTACATTATTATAGTTTTTATTTATCAATTTATTATTATTATGATTTTTTCACATCCGACCTAGATATGGACAAAAAGGTCTCCTGTCGGTATGCTCCACCTTATTGTTCATTCCTCAAGAGGCCCTTCCTTAGCAGCGGCACTGCTTTTCCATTCCTTCTGACACCTCCAGACTATCTTCTTCATCAATGTTAACGTCCCTTCGGTGAAGAAAAGAATAAATTCCTTGAAATGCGAGTTTAATTCGCGAATTATATCATAGAAATGTAACTTCTGATTTGAGGTACAGCTAAAAAATAAAGATTAGTAAAAAAAAATCTGAAAATTTCTTGTGTTGTATATAACTATATTATGTGCCTATCTTCAACGTTAACGTCCCTTCAGTGAAGAAAAGAATAAATGTTTTGAAATGCGAGTTTAATTCGCGAATTCCGACACCAAAAAATGTAACGCTCTGATTAGTGAAAAAAATCTGAAAATTTCTTGTGTTGTATATATCTATATTGTGCCTAGATGCACCATATAAACAGGGCTGTCCTTTTTTTATTGCCTTGTCCTACAAACTCACAATTGTCCTGTATTTCAATGGCAGACGACAGGAGGAAGAGAAGTGAATACCTTGTAGTTCAATTCTACCCACTGATGCTTCTTAATCTCCATAGTAAACTTCCATTTGTTATTGTTTTTTCCTATACATAAAAGAGGCCTACAAGAGTCTCGTGACGACAACACTCGAGATACGGTATCGCTCTATCTAGCTTATTTTAGATAAAACATATTAGCAATTTGAAAATAGAACATAAAAACATAAGAATGAAGGGGAATGCAAGAGACAGTAAGGCCTACACTAGGCAGTTCCATGTCCATTACCACCTATCATCCCCATCCATGAAGTTATCTAACCTTTTTTTAAAACAACTTATAGTTTCAGCGCTCACTAACTACATGGTTAGTTAGTATATTCCATTCGTTAACCACTATTGGTAAACTAGTTCTTGTCTATTTCCTTCTTGAATCTAAATAGCGACAATATCTTCTAATTTATTATGATAATACTGTAGAGCAAAATTAGACTATATTTAGTGGTTATGAACATAATTTCCTTGTTAATATAGTATAAGATTTTTTCTAAAGTATTTAGTTTTAATTTGAAAAAATATGTAGGCTAAGAGTAAGTATATTCAAATATTAACAAAGATAGGAAAGAATTTTCTACTTTAAAATTAAAAAAGACTCTGACTCCAGTGCTGTGAATGTCAATATCTGTATAACCTTCTGGGAAAGACGTTCATGTATATATAAGAATACATAGTGATTTTTAGAAAATCTGACAGTCGTGTTTTTATATTACAGAGAGTTTTGGTGACTCATAACGCACGTAGATGTGGTAGACGGAACCCATATACAGATTATTTTTTCTTCGCTTGCAAATGTTACTTCGTGAACTAGCGAAAGTAGTTTGTATTTTTGTATGACTGAACAGTATTTCTATTTATTTTCTTTTCGAGAAAAAACGAAACTTGGGAGCTTGCGTTCATTTGCATCATTCATCTTGTGAATAGTTAGCCAAGATTATCTATATTTATTTATGTGTCAACTCGTTTCCTTCTATGAAAATAGAAAAGACGAGAAACTCCTTCGGGCTACGTTAATCAATCGTCCTTTTACAACCATTCTTCATTCACACGTGTCTCTTGCGCAGTACTGGGGTATTGACACACACACGCATACACACACACACACACACACACACACACACACACACACACACACACACACACACACACACACACACACACACACACACACACACACACACACACACACACACACACACACACACACACACACACACACACACACACACACACACACACATACACACACACACACACACACACACACGTGTACACACACACACAACACACATATATATATATATATATATATATATATATATATATATATATATATATATATAAATATATATATATATATATGTATATATATATTGAGGAAATTAAATGGAAGGGCAAGACAAACTGGGATGACCTAGTTAGAATGCAATTAAATGTAGAGAATCGCCCACTTAATGTTATCAGACAATGTAGCATTGATGGGGAACTGTGAAGAAGAAATGCAAGATAAATTACGAACGCTTGAAAGACATACATGGAGACAGATTTAGAAATGATGTCAACATGAGTAAGGTAATGAATATTTACAATAAAACTGTTTTCTTCTTGCAAACGTAAGATGATTTTATTCAGCCAACGGCAGGCCTTATTGTCATAATTATATCAGATACAAGCTATGTAACATGTCCTAATGTGCTCATTATCTATTTTGTAGTTGATGTCACCACCAAAGTCTCCACACGCGCAGTCTACTCAATCTACAGGAGAAGTCAGATCTGCATGAGCCAATCAAAGATCAGCACGTCACGTCCTCCTTCACATTTAACAACTCCCTAAGATACTCTGTCCATTTTCCTCTTACTGCTGTCCCTTCTATTATCATCTTTCCATCTCCACCTTTTTACCTTTTCTTCTCTACTTGGTTCGCTTCCTCTTTCTCTTTCAATTTCATTCTAAAACATCTTTTTATTGCTTTCAAAATTTTCTGTCATACTTTTAACTCATTTCATATCTGCTCTCCTTTTTGTTTCCTTTATCTTATGCTTTGTTTATCTTCTTTTTTCTTTGTACCTCACACACATACACACACACACACACACACACACACACACACACACACACACACACACACACACACACACACACACACACACACACAGACACACCCACCCACACATACACACACACGCACATAACCCTCCCACACGCACATACACACATACACACACACACACACACACACACACACACACACACACACACACACACACACACACACACACACACACACACACGCATATATATATATATATATATATATATATTATATATATATATATATATATTCACACACACACACACACACACACACACACACACACACACACACACACACACACACACACACACACACACACACAAATATATATATATATATATATATATATATATATAATACAAGTATAGATAATACATACAAAAATACATGCGTACACACGTACGTTTATATATACGCATACATATCTATGTGATTCCATATGAAGGTGTTAACTACGTGTGTAGGTATGGTTATATTTGTTGACTGCCATCTTTCCAATTTACTTAAACTGACTTAAATCTCACACTAATGAATCACGAAACTTGACATACATAATGCACGAGGCTATTGAATGGGAAAATCCCTTTATTTAGTATCTAAATGGTGAACATAGAATATTCTCTCTTTTTGCAATAGGTTGTGAAATTAAACATCAGAGAAAGTCTCGCGCGAGTCAGCTGCCCCAACTTACACGCAATGCACACCGCTCCCCCGCACTCTCACCGCGGCTTCCACTTCGAGGACTCCCACCTCAGCAGAGGAACATCGTCAAAGGGGAGGGAGTGTTTGTTAGTGAAAGGAGGAGGGAGTCCATGTGGCGTTGGAGTAAGTTTCGAATCGTCTTCATTCCCGCCGTGACGTCAAGTCGCGTAGCACGCCTCATCCGTTCTCTCCCGCGCACGCGCTTATTCGGCCCGGCCCGTTCATTGTTTACATAGTTCAAACGCTCGCATAATCTTAACTATTGGGATTATTTGCCAGACCAGAAGAACATAGCTTGGTATTGTTCACAAGGCTATTCTTTTTATCATATTTCTGATTTAAGCCTCTGATATAAACCATTCCAACTTAATTTTGAGCACTTAAGACTGAATTACTTGAAGCCGGTTTTGAGTCATCTTTGAGTGGCCACGATGCGATTGTCAATTCTAACTGTTCTTGTGGTAGTGTGCGTGGTTGGGTACACCAGTGCTACCTTCGACATTTTTAAGTGGCCATCATTCACTCGAAACAATCGTTATGGCAACAGCCATCGCGGCCGCTACCAGAGACCAAGGCAAAATCCTCTACGAAGCCTCCACAGGATCAAATCCCAAGCCTTCACCAGCCTTCGGAACTTGAAGGCCCCTATCATAGACGGCATACGGAACTTGAAGGCCCCGATTATAGACGGCATTCTGAACCTCAAGAGCCAGGTGCTGGACTTCAAGTCAAACTTGTTCAATAAAGGAGGGACTCACTCTTCTAGTTACTATCGGCGCCCAGCGACCCACTATGGAGGTGGCTCGACAAGCACTGGCTACAACAACAACAACAACAATAACGGTTTCTTCAAGATATCTCTCCAGCAACCGTCCTCGTCATATGGATCGCCCCCTGCCCCTTCGACCAGCTACGGCGCGCCTTCATCGTCCTCCTCTGGGGGCTACCCTGCAGCCGGCCCAGCGACACATTATGGAGACTCAGGTCACCACGGCAGCTCAGGTCACAAGGGAGGTTCAGGTCACCATGGGAGCTCAGGTCACCATGGGAGCTCAG
>NC_134787.1:3745619-3753119 GCF_046742065.1 Oratosquilla oratoria | reverse complement strand
CACTGCCCTGGGTCAGAAGCAGTGTATAGATACATATATAATAATAATAATAATAATAATAATAATAATAATAATAATAATAATAATAATAATAATAATGATAATGATAATAATAATAATAATAATAATAATGATAATAATAATAATAATAATAATAATAATAATAATAATAATAATAATAATAATAATAATAATAATAATAATAATAATAATAATAATAATAATAATAATAATAGTAATAATAATAGTAATAATAATGATAATGATAATGATAATGATAATAATAATAATAATAATAATAATAATAATAATAATAATAATAATAATAATAATAATAATAATAATAATAATAATAATAATAATAATAATAATAATAATAATAATAATGATAGTAATAATAACAATAATAATAATAATGATAATTACAACAATGATAATAACAATAATTACGATAATGATGATGATGATGATGATAACAATGATAATAATAATGTGGATAGGAGGTCAAGGGAACACGGGCTGAGGGAAATACTTTTATTCCTGTCTAGTTTTGCCTGAGTGGCTTCTTCCTCTGAAGAAGCCACTCAGGCGAAACTAGTCAGGAATAAAAGTATTTCCCTCAGCCCGTGTTCCCTTGACCTCCTATCCACATTCGTCACAATGTATACACAGATAATAATAATATTAATTGTTGTCCGGAGTTTCACTGACTGAAAACCTGCAAACCCACAAAGTTTCTACAGATCTCTTGGGAAGAAAATTGATAGTACGAGGGAAGGAATCACCGGTTGTCAACTTCCTGTGTGTGAAAAAGTGGAGGAAATACAAGAAGAGGGTTTTGGCTCGGTCCAGCAAATGGGCATGAGCCCAACGTGAAAGGGAACCTGACAAATGATGAAGAAAACAAAAGAAAGTTCTGCATCATAATGTATTGATTCTAGAACCTCCCCACCCCACACTCCCCCGCCCCCCATCCCCAAAGCATTCTAAGCTCTGAGGCTCGCCATTCTGCATCCATGTTGATGAAATCTGCTCTGGATCTCTGATCATTTAGTTCACACTTTCACTTCCAAATGGTCGTCTACATCACTTTCCTATTCGACATCTTGTAGCAGTTCATTTCAATAATTATTGAAAGTCTCTAACCAAAAGTATGACAATGCCATGAAGTCATCAACAGAGGCAACATTCTACAATTCAAATCTTATTTAATGAAATGTAACTATAAACTCATTACTCAATAGTAATTTTGCCTTGAAGGTCTTCAACTCATTTTGGACAGAGTATGGACCAATTCCATGATTCTACTTATTGGTAATAGCTTCAAAAATTTTCTAAAGAGCTTCATACGGTGAGACAAAAAAACAAAAAAAAACAAAAAAACTTTCCCTTGTTGAGAGTAAAGCAAACTTTCTTAAAATGAAGCTAAGTTTTGTGCTAAGGACTCCAAGAAACAGAAGAAGACAAAAGAAGAAAAAAAGAAGGAAGAAAAAGAAAAGAAGTGGAGGAAAAAGAAGAGGAGAAAAAATAAGAAGAAAAAAGAAAAAAGAAGAAAAATAAGAATATTAAGAAGAAGGAGATGACGACGACAACGAAGACAAAGGAGACGAAGAAAAAGTAGTGGTAGAAGAAGAAGAAAAAGAAGAAGAAGAAGAAAAAGAAAGCAGAAGAAAAAGAAGAGGAGGAAGAAGAAGCAAAAGAAAAAGAAGAAAGAAGAAGAAGAAAGAAGAAGAAGAAGAAGAAGCAAAAGAAGAGTAAAAAATAGGAAAAGAAGACGACGACGACGGCGCCGAAGACGAAGACGTTCCATGCTTTGAAAGAGGAACAGCGCTTATCTTGTCACCACAGGAGCAACATTGTCTCCACCTGACCGCCAGTCTCTTCCCTATTTCCTTCTGGTGTTTGTTTCCCTGCATTATTTTGCGCAATTTTCCTTTAAGTGTCGTATATGCATTGTTCTGCATTTTCCGCATAACAATAGAGTCATTCTTCCGCCGGAATTCTTCTTGTAATGTTTGGAAATTTCCTCGACTTCCCGTTCTTGGTGTGTGTGTAAACTTGATGTACCATCAACATTGAGAATCGAAAATTACTCGGGTGCAGTACATTTTATATCAACAAAGTTTCTTTTTCCCATCTAAAAAGAAAAGAAAAAAAGTTTTCGTATGTATACCTAGCAGGGCTTCTCCAAATACAACAAATGTAGTCTACAAAACCTGTTCAGCGAGTCGGCTAAGACTGTCTTAATCATTTCGTTGCGGAAGCGGACGTGAGGTGGCTGGGTGTCTATCCCAACTGAATAAAATCGCCTGGCGTTAGCTAGAATATGCGACTAAGGTCGTAAAACACAGCGAAAAGGATAATCAACCTTTCTCCTTCGGCAAAAAATTTTTTAAATTCTTTTTATTCTGATTATCGCCGCTGAAGACATTGCCATCACGAAGAAATTAGGTGCTGACGTCATAACCTGAAGTTTCTCCCGTGAGGGTGCCACGGAGATGAATGGAATGGCTAGGTAGCGGCCCTAATAAAAGATGAGTTATACCCGGGAATGAAGAGGTAACAGCCATTGCTCGGGATTCCTGTAAGGCAATGGTTCTTAATTTTTTTTCAACCTCGATACCCCAGAGTTCAATTCCAAAGTCAATCTGATACCCACTCTCCAATCTTAACCTAATGCTCTCGAATTTTAACTTTTAATTTACCGTAGAAAAAGGGAAAACAGGACTGCTATGAACAAACAGCGGAATTCCGGGAACTCTTATCTTCAGTAAATAAACCAATAAAGTATCGTTCTTACTCGAAATTATTAATCTGATATTTTCCAGGATACTTTTTTGGATACTCCCAAGAACTGGTTTCGAAACGTTCTGGGAGTATTGAGACACTGCTTTAAGAACACCTGCTTTAAGGTGTGTATCATGTCATCGGCGATAACCAGCGCTTCTGTCCTTGGGGGACACAATATCGCGCCAGAGAGGCGAAGTCACAGGTGACTCAAGGAGAGATTTAAGGACGTGAGAAAAAAAAAAAAAATATATATATATATATATAATAATAATAATAATAATAGGGATAGTAGAAATTAAAGGTCGTCATCATTCTTTTTTGAGTAAAGATTAGACTCTATAATAAAACAATAATGCGTGACTCTTGTCCGTAGGGGTTTTATTAAAATCTCTAAAATAATAACTGCATAAAACTAATGCAGTCAACACCCCAATTCTGGGGGTACTAAGCATTGCGGCGTACTGAGTGGAAGACAACACAAAAAATGATGATAAGAGAGAGCTTGGACAGGATGGACAGCATCGGGGGACAAAGAACACGAGTCCTTTTCTCGGAGGGAAGAGAAAGGGAACGGACAAAAACAAAACAATTGGATAAAAGCGAAAGGGAAGCGGAAGGAAAGGGTACAAAAAAGGGAGGATTGTCGGCCTGTGGAGGAAGACGAAAAAGTCGTAAACAGGAGCAGTACATCCTGTCGAAGGTTCCTCGACGTGTATTCTTCGCTTTCCTGCCATGATGGACGGCACAGATAAACAAGGAAGTTGTGGCGTTATGCGGATGTCGTTGCGTTACAATCCACTCATAGATGTCTCCTTCCATGGGTCCGTTCTTGCTGGTTTCAAACTAAATACTGTTGGCTCTGTCGGCCTTCCTGTTTTTCTCTCTCTCTCTCTCTTTTATTTATTCTTTTATTCTAAGCTTTGGTTTAGATTACATTTTGGCCCGTACACGATCAATAAATTTTTTTCAATAGTCTGCATTGTATAATATTGTTGGAAGTATAGGAGTAACACAGCCACGTGGGATGATGGAGGACAATCAAATTGAGTCGACATAGCTGTGTCGTTATTCGTGTTCGTATTGGGGCGACTTTACACTTTCCTAGGTTTAGTATAATCTAATGTGATTTTTCCCTCTAAGATCTCAACTTTCATTCTTTCGGTACAGTGACGTACTTTCCATTTGCACATTTTATTTATTACAATTATTTTTTATTTATCTACTTATCAATTTATTTATCTATTCATTCATATATCTATCATTTATTTATTCATTTGTTTATTTGCATATTTATGTATTTATTCATGCATATAATTATTATTCATTGATTTATTTGTTTATTTACGTATTAATTAATTAACTAATTAATCAATCTATTTATTTGTTTATTCGTCTATTATTCATTAATTTATTTATCTATTTTGTTAAGGTGAAGTGGGACAGGTCCATGGTGAAAAACAAAACACATCTCAAGAACATCTCGACTAATCTGTTGCTGCGTTTCACGACTCAAGCAATTATTGAGGTGATGATGGATACAGAGCTGCCTAGTGTAGGCCTTATGGTCTCTTGCAGTCTCCTTTATTCTTATGTTCTTATTGTTCCTTGCCTGGCGCCGTGCGGCTATATTCAGCAAAGGGTCAAGACTCGTCTCAATAAATCCTTTCGGAATAGTGATGTATTTTGCATGTTTTATTTTGGTCGCCGCTGGGCAAGGCATGGCCGAGGCGACGTTACCATAAAAGGGATGTCACGGGCTTCACCAGCGATGACAGTTGAGTTAGTTTGAAAAAAAAAAAAAAAAAGTTACTATACTTTATTTTCCAAATCTCCAAATATCAAATGGTATGAATAGCAAATAGCAAAGCTAAACGATAAACAAAGAGATTGTAAACCTATATAAATGTTAGACAGACTGTTGAAATGTTTTTAGAGAAATCTAGATTTCTGAAAGCGTAATCATGTTCTAGTTATTCAAATGGAGGCTGGAGGTAGGATGTCGGAGGAAAAATAGCCCAGTCTGATAGCCCATTAAGGAAAGAATCAACACCTCCAGCCCAGCAATGTGTTCTGTAGGGTTTGTTCTGTCTACCGCCAGTCGATTTAATTCAGATGAGAGGCTGACTTAAAGTAAAATTGGCTCTCAATCCAGAGTTAATTTTATTCGATCTTCCTCCTTGGGTAAATAAAATCACCTGACGGCAGCCAGAACAAAATAAATAACCGGAGCCACAGGGTTGACCTCACCGTTTCGTATTGTTGACAATGTTTTGTATTTACCTAGTACTTACCTAGTTGTATTCTACGGGAAGGGGAGCTATGCTCGTGGCGTCCCGTCTTCCTATCTCGTTTTATCTAGACTGTTTTTTATGAACAAATGATTCTGTTTATGTGAACATGGACGATTATTCCGTCCTGATGAAGGTCTGGATTGATCAGAGACGCTCCAAAAACCCTACGAACAAACAAAGTCATCTGGCGTCAAGCATAAAGAACTATGTAAAGTAGACCACAGTGGTGAGGAGGAGTTGGTGTTTGTTTTGTGGTGGTCGTGGTTGTTTTAGGAACACTACATAACTGCAGTGGTGGCAAAGGTAGCTTTTGTTGTAGGATAGTGGTGGCAGGAGAAACGGCGGTGTAGGTGGTGAGGTGGTAAATTGGTGTCGACATGGGAGCATTGGTGGTTTATGTGGAGGAAATGAAGGTGGTATTTGGTGCGGTGGTGTCGACGGGTGTAGTGATTGGTGGTGACGATGGTGCTAATCACTGCATTTGTGGATAGTGATGATGATAGTTGTGGTGGTGTGAATGATGATAGTGATATTACTTGTGGTTGTGGCTGTGGAGGTGGTGGTGGTGGTTGTGGCTGTGAAGGTGCGTGGCTGTGGAGGTGTTGGTGTTGGCTGAGGCTGTGGAGGTGGTGGTTGTGGAGGTGGTGGTGACTGGAGGTGGTGGTGGCTGTGTTGGTGGCGCGGAACGACGTCAACTCTCCTCTCCAACAGCTGTCAGGCTGCGGCGACGGTAAATCTACGCTCATTACCATGGACGTTCCCCTCCCTCCCTCCCTCTCCTCCTCCTCCTCCGCCGCTGCCAACTCCCTTTCAATGAAACCTCAGCCTTGTATCAAAAGACACCATTCTGGTCTCCACCAGGATGGCGAAATAAGCCACGCCTTCTATCTCTCTTCTCCAGCCAATCACAACAGCCTTGCAACCGGGGCAGACCTCTTTCACCCAATAAACGCCTTTCAAAAAACTCTGGTGATTGCTCGTGGAAGAAAAGGTGTGTGGCTTGTTTCGCCTCGGTCTCAAACACCTCGAACATTGTGGCGAACTTTATGGATTTTGTCCTGACCAGCGACAACTCGAAACCCGTTCGCTTAGACAGGTGTCCACCTCCTAACCGAATTGAATCGTCTGGTACTGTGCAAAACAGAATTACTAAAAGATTGAATGTTCAGTTATTTTTCCCTCCATCAACTAACCCCTTCCGTACCGCGTGGAACTTTTCCTTTTACTCCGTCTGCCGCCATGCGATTTTATTCATCTTCGTGGAAATCCCTCCAGGTGGGGACGTTCCCCTACCTTGCCCCCGATTAATCCCGTCCGTGCCGGGTGGGACATAAGAACATAACATAAGAACATAAGAATGAAGGAGACTGCAAGAGACCATAAGGCCTACACTAGGCAGCTCCGTATAATTGTACTTTGATCCCTGCTTATCTCCGTGGCATTCCTACTAACGGGGTAGTAAAACTGAATAAAATCGCTTGGTGCTAACCAGAATAAAACGACGTTCCTCCTTCCTCGCTACAGGGAGGGAGGGAGGGAGGGAGTGAGGGAGGGAGGGGGAGTTTACTCTTTTTTCTCTCACCATTTCCAAAACTTTCTTAGACAAATTAGTGATATCTAGGAATTAGTCTTCTCCCTGGAAAAATGTTTCTGTGGTGAAGAAGCTTCCTCCTAATAAGTTTTTTAGTGACTGTTGAGGCAGTTAACAGATACTGCTGGGAATGGGAGAGAAGTGCGGGACTCGAACTCGCGACTAGGAAGATGCGATGCCCGGTGACATCACCCAATGATCAAAAACACTTTTACGAATTTCAGAGATTTTCGACAGAGAGAACCGTGTAAACCTAAGCGCAAACTGAGACGCAGGCGACACAGGTGACGCAGGCGACACAGGTGACGCAGGCGACACAGGTGACGCAGGCGACACAGGTGACGCAGGCGACACAGGTGACGCAGGCGACACAGGTGACGCAGGCGACACAGGTGACGCAGGCGGCACAGGTGACGCAGGCGACACAGGTGACGCAGGCGACACAGGTGACGCAGGCGACACAGGTGACGCAGGCGACACAGGTGACTCAGGCGACACAGGTGACGCAGGCGACACAGGTGACGCAGGCGACACAGGTGACTCAGGCGACACAGGTGACGCAGGCGACACAGGTGACGCAGGCGACACAGGTGACGCAGGCGACACAGGTGACGCAGGCGACACAGGTGACGCAGGCGACACAGGTGACGCAGGCGACACAGGTGACGCAGGCGACACAAGTGACGCAGGCGACGGAGAACAGAGCAAAGGCAGACTTCCTGTTGCTGAACTGAAGTGCAGTTTGAACTTCTCTCTCACTTGAAATGCTTCTAGATGTATCTGCCTCCGCATTTCAAGCAAGAGAGAAGTTCAATCTCTACTTCAATT
>NC_134787.1:3725619-3740619 GCF_046742065.1 Oratosquilla oratoria | reverse complement strand
GACATTTTTTTTTGTAACTGTTTCTGGATTGTTGAGCCACATTTCAGACAGAGTTTTGCGACTGTTTCCAGATTTTTGCAACTGTTTCCGGACAATGTATGTTAGTGTTCACAAGAGGTTTGAGTTAGTGGATTTTAACACCTCCGTGTCCTTTTGGATAGATTTAAATGAGTGCATAGAGGGTTTAGGAAGAAATGTCAATGTAATAGTACTGGGAGACCTTAATGCTAGAGTGGGAAATGGTCCAATCGATGGAGTGGTTGGGAAGTGTGGAGTTCCAGGAAAGAATCGTAGTGGAGAGTTGATGGTGGAAATGTGTCTAGAAAGAGAGTTGATGATAGCAAATACAGTGTTTCGGAAGAAAGTCAAGCATAAGTACACATGGGAGAGGGTGGTGGAGGGAAGGGTGGTAGATAGAGCGCTAATGGATTATGTAGTGGTAAATAGGATTATGATAGGAAGAGTTAAGGATGTACATGTGCTAAGGGGAGAGGGTGGGGGAATATCAGATCATTTTTTGGTGGAAGGTAAGTTGAGAGTGGAGGATAGATGGAGAAGGAGGAAAGGGACAAAAGGTAGGGAGGTTCTTAGAGTGAACTCCTTGAATGAAAAGGAAAAGGAGAAGGAGTACGAAAAGAAGCTGAAGGAGGAGTGGGAGGGAGTAAAGGATAGAGCAGAGATGGGTGTGGAGGAGGAATGGGGATGGTTCAAGGAGGGAGTCTTAAAGTGTGCAAGGATGGTGTGTGGAACAAGAAGGACAGGGGGAAATAGAAGAAAGGGTAGTGAATGGTGGGATGAGGAAACAAAGAAGGTTGTAGAAGAGAAGAAGCGAGCTTTCACAGATTGGTTACAAAAGAGGACAGGGGAGTCATATGAGACGTACAAAGAAAAGAAAAGAGAAGTAAAGCAAAAGGTAAAGGAGGCAAAGAGGAGAGCAGATGTGAAATGGGGTAGGAGTATGACAGAAAATTTTGAAAGTAATAAAAAGATGTTTTGGAAAGAAATTAAGAGAGGAAGAGGAGGCGAATCAAGTAGGGAAGAAAAGGTAAAAGGTACAGATGGAGAGTTGATAATGGAAGAGATGGCAGTGAGGGGAAGATGGGCAGAATATTTTAGGGAGTTGCTGAATGTGAAGGAGGATAGGGAAGGAAAGATAGCTGCAGTGGGAAATACGAAGAAAATGAGAGTGATGAGTGAGGAGAATGGAGGAGAAATAAGGAAGGATGAGGTGAAGGCAGTTGTAAAGATGATGAAAGCAGGTAAGGCACCTGGTCTGGATGGATGTCATGCAGAATGTCTGAAAAAGGGAGGTTCAGTGATGGTGGACTGGTTGGTGAGATTATTTAATGTTTGCTGGAGAGAGGGTAGAGTACCGGAGGACTGGAGTAGTGCCTGTATAGTTCCTCTTTACAAGGGAAAAGGGGACAAGTGTGAATGTAGTAATTTCAGAGGGATTAGCCTGTTGAGTGTAGTAGGGAAGGCTTATGGGAGAATCTTAATTGAGAGGATTAGGAGAGGAACAGAAGGAGTAATTGGTGAGGAACAGTGTGGATTTAGGACGGGTAGAGGTTGTGTAGATCAGATCTTTGTGGTAAGACAGATATGTGAGAAAGCTATAGGAAAGGGGAAGGATGTTTTTTGGGCTTTTATGGATCTGGAAAAGGCTTATGATAGGGTAGACAGAAAGGCACTGTGGGAGGTTATGCAGATTTATGGGATAGGAGGAAAGCTTTTGGGAGCTGTCAAGAGTTTTTATGTGAGTAGTAGAGCTTGTGTCAGGATTGGAAATGGAGAGAGTGAGTGGTTTGAAGTAAAGGTGGGACTTCGTCAAGGATGCGTTATGTCGCCCTGGCTGTTCAACTTATACATGGATGGGGTGGTGCGAGAGGTGAATGCTAGGGTAGTGAGTCAGGGATTGGAGATGGTTAAAGAAAATGGAGAAAAGTGGGAGGTGAGCCAGCTGTTGTTTGCGGACGACACTGCGCTTGTGGCAGGGTCAGAGGAGGGATTGAGGAAGCTGGTGGCAGAGTTTGGGAGAGTATGTGATAGAAGAAAGCTAAAGATAAATGTGGGTAAAAGTAAGGTGATGAGATGTACAAGGGGTGAAAGTGGCGGTAGACTGGAAGTGAACATTAAGGGAGAGCGACTGGAGGAAGTGGATAGTTTTAGATACTTGGGTGCAAGTGTAGCAGGAAAAGGTGGAGTGAAGGTGGAGGTAGAATGTAGATTGAGAGAAGCGAGTAAATGCCTTGGTGGTTTAAAGAGTGTAATGAGAAATAGACATTTGGGAATGGATGCGAAGAGGAGACTGTATGAAGGAGTGATTGTGCCAACAGCACTGTATGGGGCAGAAACGTGGAACATAAGAGAAGAAGAGAGAAGGAGTTTGAATGTGTTTGAGATGAGGTGTCTGAGAAGTATGGTGGGGGTTACTAGGCTAGATAGAGTGAGAAATGAGGAGGTGAGGAGGAGAACAGGGGTGAAAAAGGATTTGGGAGAGAGGGTTGATGAAAGAATATTAGGATGGTTTGGACACATGGAAAGAATGAGTGAAGAAAGACTAGTAAAAGAGGTATGGAAGGCAGATGTGGAGGGAGTGAACATGAGGGGACGTCCTAGGATGAGGTGGATGGATGGGATGAAGGGGGCTTTGGGGAAGAGGGGAATGTCTGTTGAGGAAGGAAGGGAGAGGACGGAAGACAGAGGTGAGTGGAGAATGGTTGTATATGGATGATGTTGTGACTGCATGAGGAGAAATGGGCGGGGGTGGGTGGGGGGTGGGGTAGTATGTGTGAGTAAATTTTGACGCAGCCCGAAGGGATTTCTCCCCGTCCTCTCCTTATATGCAAAGGGGGACGGAGAGGGGGGGTCGCCGATTAAATGAAGCGGCCTTGCTGTGGATGTACTGTGTCTTGCGACACTGCTTCTGACCCAGGGCGGTGGGCAGGGTTCAGGGATGACCCGTCATCCAGGAGGTGCTCAGATGAGAGGAAGGGTGGGAGGGGTGTGGAGTGTATTTAGGGATGAAATGGGTGGGATTGTTTTTATGCCTTTCCCTTTGTGGCTACCTCCCTTGGAAGGGGGAAAAAGCCTTGGTATATGTATGTATGTATGTGTCCGATGGCATTTTTCCTTTTCTTACAGTTGCCCCCAAGTGATTTCATTCAGGCGATGGACACCAAGATACATTGTCTAGAAACACCTCTAATCTAGTTATTCTAGACTATAGAGAAACAATACAGAAACAGTCGCCTGACTGTTAGGAAACACGCGAAACGCTGCAACACTGTTTAGGAGACAATGTATCTGTGTACAAGAGACTTCGGAAAGGTGTCTTCTCTACGGGAAAAGACTGCAGAGGAATCGTACGCTGAAAAGAGACCTTTCAGTCTCTCTTCAGTCCATCAGCGACCTTCACAGATTTTGTTCAATCGAAGGAAACCCCGAGAGGCTCAGCGAAATGGCTAAGCCAGTGGTTCTCAACCCAGAGGGGGGGGGGGCATGGCCGGCTGTTACAAATTATACATTTCTATACAGTGTGAGGAATAAAAAAAAAAAAAAATCCATCACTCTATCCTGGCAGAAGATAATTATGACTGTCAACTTTGTAATAAAGCAAAGGATTTCCCTTCATCAACATTCTACTATTATTTTTTATTTTACTTTATTTTATTTTATTTATTTTTTGGTGGGGGTGGGGTTTGGGAGAAAAATGATTGGAAGCCACACGAATGTTGAGAATTCATGAGAAAGGTCGAGAACCATTGGGCTAAACTAATGTCAATAAAATCCATCACTGTCGGTCATATATACATGTATTGTCTGCCGCCAGACGATTTTATTCAGCTGAGGAAAAAATGGCGTAGCGAAAGGGTTGAACGTAAACCAACCAATCTGTATATGCGTTCTAACTGCGGCCAGGCGACTTCATTCAACCAAGGGAAATGCCCCTACGCATCGAAAATGACCCAATTTCACTCACCAGAAGGAAGACCCGAAAGGTGCAGTGAAACTGTTGAACGATTTTTTAACGTCATTAAACTGTTACGAAAAAAAACACAGAAAGTCGACAATTTTCGTATCAATTATTTGGGTGAACGAGCCTTGTGGGTTAATCAGCAGGGATGGCTCTGGGAAATGGGTCAGCGGGGGAGAAGAGGAGAAAGAGAAGGAGGAGGTGGAGGAAGAGGTGAAGGAGGAGGATGATGATGAAGAGGAAGCGACGAAGAAAAAGGAATAAGATAAAGAAGAAGAAGATGGAGGAGGAGGAGAGGATAAGGAGTAGAGATGTACGAGGAGGAGGAAGAGGAGGAGGAGGAGGAGGAGGAGAAGGAAGAAGAGGTGGAGAAGGAGGAGGAGAAGGAGGAGGAGAAGGAGAAGGAAGAGGAGGAGAAGTCGGAGGAGGGGAAGGAGGAGGAGGAGGGTATTGACCAAGATTTGACACCATTTTCCGGCTTAAATCAAAACGGGCTTAACACTATAGCGTCTAGTAAACCTCACCAGACACCCCCCACCCACACATCCTGAAATTGTCATCTGTCCAAGCTGTCTCAGTACAGAGGGCAAAGGTAACGGCTTCTGTTACTATTATACCATGTTCACACTAGCGGTTTGAACCGCGCCGAAACCGCGGCGGTACCTAAGAGTAGAGAAAAAATATGCGGTTGTTTGTGAACGCCTTCATTGACTTAGATTGTAATTGAACCGTCGCGGTTGAAACCGCTAGTATGAACTCGTGTAGACATCTCACCACTGAAAGTTGATCTCATATTAAGGGCCATTTACACGGTCAAACAGTTTGACAAACCCGGTTTGTCAGACAAGTGTTTGAAGTGATGTTTGACCATGTGAATGGGGTATTTGGTCGTCAAACACGTTTGTCGAACGGTCAAACATCACTTCAAACACTTGTTTGACAAACCGGGTTTGTCAAACCGTTTGGCCGTCTAAATGCCCCTTTACACCAAAGACAAATGACACCGACGATTTTCTTCGAAAAATAAATAAATAAATAAATAAATGAACAAAACAAACTAATAAGATATAGATAGATGCAAAATCAAACAAATACATGAATCGATAGACAAAATAGACAGAGATAAGTTGATAAGAGCAAGGGACCTCGGCCTGGTGGCACTTAGGTGCAGTCACAAGAGTCACGCACCTTCGCCTTTCGTGTTAGGACTGCCAGGGCAAGAGACAGTTACCGGGAGCTCGAGTCGATCGAAGAGTCGAGAGGAAAATTGTTTGGTCTTAGACAAATAGACAGATAGAGATAGATAGACACATGGTAGACAAGCATATAGATAGATAAACATATACAGATAAATAGATAAACACATATATAGATAGATTGATAGACAGACAGACAGACAGATAGAATGATAGATAGATAGACATTTATATATATATATATATATATATATATATATATATATATATATATATATATATATTTTATGTATATGTATATATATATATATACATATATATATATATATAGATAAACATATACAGATAAATAGATAAACACATATATAGATAGATTGATAGACAGACAGACAGATAGTATGATAGATAGATAGACATTGATATATATATATATATATATATATATATATATATATATATATTTATATGTATATATATATATATACATATATATATATAGATAAACATATACAGATAAATAGATAAACACATATATAGATAGATTGATAGACAGACAGACAGATAGTATGATAGATAGATAGACATTGATATATATATATATATATATATATATATATATATATATATATATATATATGTATATATGTATATATATGTGTATATATATGTATATATATATATATATATATATACACATATATATACAGACAGACAGATAGATAGATAAATAGATGTATAGACAGATTAATAGGCAGATACACAGAGTGATATGTAGATAGATAGATAAGTAGAGAGAGAGAGAGAGAGAGAGAGAGAGAGAGAGAGAGAGAGAGAGAGAGAGAGAGAGAGAGAGAGAGAGAGAGAGAGAGAGAGAGAGAGAGAGAGAGAGAGAGAGAGAGAGAGAGAGAGAGAGAGAGAGAGAGAGAGAGAGAGAGAGAGAGAGAGAGGATCTATCTGTGTCATCGCGGTGTAGAGTTGAACCCAGCAGACCCTACTTCCCGCGGCTGACGCCAGGTGATTTTATTCCACACAGAGAACCTATTCCCTCCATGGTCTCCGCGACTTAAACAGCGCAAAGGTATCTCCAACAAATCTTGAGGAGAACGCATGGCCCACACTTCAAAGATTCTGTATTGGCTAACACCAGACGATTTTATTCAAGTTTGAGAGTTTATTTGAAAGTGGCATTTGCCGACAAGATTGACGAGTTAAACACCATATGAGGACGGAGCCTTCATTTGTACGACGTTTTGCTTATTACAGCTTTTTCAAGGTACTTGAAAAAGCTGTAATAAGCGAAACGTCGTATAAATAAAGGCTCCGTCCTCATATGGTGTTTAACTCGTCAATTTGAGAGTTTACCCTCCCCCTCCCTCTTCGTTCGTTTGTATTCATCTAGTTTAAGCACCCAGAAAGAGAGTTACACTCGTAAGGTCCCGTCTGTTTCCATCGGTTAGATTTGTCTTTGTGGGATAATGATGATGAAGATAATTTCTGAGCCGGACGACGGTTGGAGGCCGCCGCGTGAAGCCGAGAACATGGTCTGCTTTCTCGTCGTCAGCAGGACTTAATGTCCTCCCTCTGGCTGCCATTTTAGTCATGCCTTTGGAGTCCTTTGCCACGGTGAGACAGAACCTCTGGTTTCAATATGGTTAACGCCAGATGATTTTATTCCGTTTTTTTTTTGGGGGGGGGGAGGTCACCGAAACGGTGAGATGAGGTGTGTGTGGATGATTCCCGTACTCTGTGACAACTCCGTTGATTTTGGTTTGGCTGCCGTCAGGCGATTTTATTCAGCTTTGGGGGACTCCACCCTGGAGAAGGGGTCGAAGGGTGGACCCCAACTTGACCTGAAACTTTACTCAACGTTTACTTCATTTTGTTTATCTAATTATCTATCTATTCATTTCTTTATTTAACTTAGTATTTGTCTATTTATTCATCTATCTATTTATTCACTAGTTTATTTATTCATTTGATAATTTACTTATTTATCTTGCCTTCGTAATTTAGGTTAACTAAATTAGTTTTTCCACAGCTCCTGACGACCCTAACACTTTTTTTAACTGCAACCACGGGATTTAATGCAGTCGAAAAGCGTAAAGGTGAACACCAACTTTGACGTTTATTTGATCTCATCATAGAGGTCCTAATCCAAACCCCTTGCCTGTAGTGACGTATCTATATACTGATTATTTCTCTGGTTTATACCAAACTACATCATTCGGCTAACGGGAGAGGACTTGGAGCAAAACGGAATTTGGACTGATCAGAGCCCCTTTTGGCTTCAATGATCCTCCCCCACCACCCCCCGAACCTCCCCCCCCCCCCGCCTCCTCAGCTAAGGAAGATCGTCTGTTGACAAGGAGCTTCATCGACATCAAAGGATCTTGAGTCAGGAAGTGTCATTAAACCCCTTCAACACGGTGACGTAAATTAATTCAAAGACTTTTGTTCCGGTGTCATTAAACCCCTTCAACACGGTGACGTAAATTAATTCAAAGACTTTTGTACCGGTTCACACCAGACGATTTCATTCAGCTGGAGGGCGGGGTGGACTTGGGGCAAAAAATGGCTTCAAGTCCACCTCTCAGGTGAATAGAATCGTTTGGCGTTTGTCGGAGCAAAGAATGATGAAGGACGTCGCTGTGTTGAAGAGGTGAAGACGACATGTAGTTGTGAGAACGGGACCATGAGAATGGGAGAATCGATCGGTTGGTAATGAAAGTCAACAAAGTTCCCATTATTATCAGGAATTTCTAAAATTCGGAAATCTCCAATATTCGGGTGAGGGGGGGTGAGGAGGTGGGGAGGATTTTTTTTTTTAATTTGGGAGTGAAGTATCACTCCCACGGGCTTTGTTTGAGCCCGTGCGGTGGTGTTTATGTAAGACACACCTTGTGGAGAGGAGGTGGAATAGTGTAGCTATTCAGAGGGGGATAGAGGGCAGTAGAAAAGAGAGGCTACAGCTGTTAGAGCGGCGAGGATGTGTTTCCAAAAGCCAGGGTAGCTTCTATCCGAGAACCGACAGCTTGACGGCTGCTAGTATCTTAGTGATTACAAAAGTTATGTTGATTAAGTGATAGAATATCTCCCCAGGGGTTCCCATACCGAATAGGTCTTGTACGAAAGATAAGACGAAGATCGAATTACACACATTCACAGTACCCGCTGATAAATGGCACGTCCCTGATAGCGAGCAGGAAAACTCCTCACAGATATTCTGTATGGTATAACGTCATATTGACGGCGTGGGTCACTGGGCACTCTATAGGACCCTGCCGAATATATACAAAAAGGTGGCACCAGAAATACATCTCATCATGAACTCTGTAGCAAGAAGGTGGTATTATACTGCTACAACCTCTTAACTAACCATGAAGACACCTATATTGTCGAAAGCGCTCCTGTTGGATCATCATCACCTAAAGGTCCAACCGGATGCCGAATGTTTCATGAACATTTTCGGTGATTTTGTTAGAATGTTGGAAATCACAGTTTGAAAGGAAAGACGATATCAGGGAATTAACTTTGTTAGAATCAAGAAAGCTTGCAAGATATACTGAATGATCTGGACAAGTAAAGTTTCAAAGTAGGTTTGAAACTGAATAAGAGCAAAACCAAAGTAAAGTTTAACACGAAATTCAAATCAAAAGGGTTATAATCGATGATGATATTATGAGAATGAAATGAAAATGAGTATCACAATTTGTTGGACCATGAGAAGCTGTTTACACGTTTTAAAGTTTTTATCCAACCGTCGGAAAAGAAGACACTAATGACATTAGTGTTTTCTTTTCCGACGGTGGGATATAAAGTTTAATTTACTAATGTGCTACGACATTACTTTACTGTGCTTTACCTGTATGTTTGAAACGTAAAATTTACAATCACTATAATACCAGCCATAATCTACAGATGTGAGACAAAGGTGACGTGGATAAAGCTAAGGAGTACAAAGAAGAGAATGGGGTGATCAGTGTTGGGAATAACGCAGAAAGAGAGGAAGGGGGACAAGCTAAGTGAGAGAGCAGACTGAAGTGCAAGGTATTGTGGAAGCGATAAAAGAGAGGAAATATAATTGGGCAGGGAAATTAGCGTGAAAGAATGATGGGCGATGGAGCAAGTGTGTTACTGATTGGACGCCGCGAGATGGGAAACGAGCAAGAAGAAGATAAGGCAGATGGAGAGACGAGATAGAGAAGTTTGCAGGAGTAATGTGGCAGGGTATGGTGCAGTCATGTGAGTCATGCAATAGTGAGCTCTAAACGGATGACTTATTGTTTGACTGAAGAAAAATTGATGACTTATGATGTTTTTTCTATCGATCAAGAGAAGGAGTCCAAAGTTTAAAAATTCATGAAGAAAGAAAAGAAGGAAGAGATGGTGATGGTGATGAGGAAGACGACGAGGGGAAGGAGGAAAAGGGGAGGAGGAGGAAGAGATGGAGGAGAAGGATAAGGTGGAGGAGAAGGAGAAGGAGGATAGGAAGGAGGAGGAGAAGGAAAAGAAGAAGGAGAAAGAGAAAGAGGAAAAGAGACGTGATGATGATGGCGTTATTTATTTATTTATTAATTCATACATTTATTCATTTTTAGCGGTGGTGACGGTGATGCCAAGAAGAAAAAGTTGCGATTTCCCGCGAGTGCAGTCCTAACGCACTCTTCATCACAAGCTTCATATAAATCAATCTCTGATCATTTCCAGAAGACGATTTTTCGCTGAGCAAATCTTCAGTTGTGGCGGAAGACGATCTGCGCTGATCACATGATACCCTGCCATCTCGTTGTTTTTCTTGTTCACTTACATATTTCGAAGAACCAAAGAAAAGAAAATAATATAAAAAAATGCCCACAAGGGGCTATTACAGAAAGAAAAGACCTAAGCTCACTTGTTTTTTGTTTACTTTCCAACAATAACTCCAACCGTCGTTGCCTTTCGCACAGCGAGCTTCTTGTTAGTCAACCCCGCCAGACGCATTGTCGACATTCTCACGCAAACCCCGCTGATTGAGACCGACTTTGATGAAGAACCCAGTAGACTGTGTCCGACTAGTAATCTCCGGTCTTCTCTGTTCCAATGTTCATGAAAGCGAAGTATTCATAACTGAAGGGCAGATGTTTGGAAAATATCGCATGCATTGCAAGAGCGCTGGGGACGGGGGTGGGGGTGGGGATGGTGCTATTAGCGAAGCTGGAGTCACATGCAACGCGACATATTAGAACGATTTCTTTTTTCTTGAAGCAACTCGAAGCTGGGTGGCTGATACATTGAATCCTCCGACTGGTCGTAATGATCGTACTTGGATCAATGAACCAACAAAACGCCTTAGAATTGTGTACATTTTCTTATACCAAAACTGAATAATTTTGTAATGATATCATTACTACTTTCAGTTTAGTTAAGGTGTGTTTTATATATTTTCTTCTGGCAAACCACAAGGGATTTTGATTGGTTGAGGGCTGAACCCCTCGTTGAGGTAATGAAGTGGTCTGACTAGGGGAGACCTACAAAGGATTACAAAGGCGGAGCATGCCGACAGGAGACCTTTTGATCCATATCTAGGTCGGATGAAAAAAAAAAATCATATTAGTAATAAATAAAAACTATAATAATGTAAATAACAAATAACCTCCTCAACATCAGTATTTCATAACCTTTTTCGATCTCAGCACTTCCCTGTACTCAGGTTTAAGTAGTCCACCACCCTAACAGCTGCTTCCAGGGGGTACAGCTGTTACACTGCTAGTGGAAACATGTTTTTCCAGCATGTTCCCACTAGCGAGGCTACCCTATTCAGGAAGGTGGTGAGGAGCCCATGTCAGGATACACGTAGCTGCGGCCGAAGCCGTCACTTTCGGCCTGCGTGCTTGGACTGTTGGGGCAGGTAACAGTCACTGCTGGGACTCGGAGAGGAATGCGGAATTCGAACCCAAAACTAAGAGAATGCGAGACCAGTATATTTCCGATGGCGCCACCAGTGTACACTGCCATATTGGGATCATCCAGATCCTAAATAAGGGATTCGATACTTAATATATCATTAACAATCAGCCATTTTGGTTGCGAGGTTAGAACTATTATTAAAGAAAAAGGAAAATTATTGGAGACTAAAACTCGTTTTGGGGATTTGATAAGTCACAAGAGGGCTCAGACGCCCAAATTTAGCGTTGTGGCACCGACGTGTACTAATGACGTCACCGCATCAAATTTTAACTTAACACAAGAAGGTTAACATCTTTTGGTAAACCTGTGGTGCAGTAAATATATAAATAAATAAACAAATAAGTAAATAAATAAATATATGAATGATAAAATGAATAAATCTGTAAATAAATAAATGAATAAATCAATACATAAATAAAGAATAAATGAATAAATTAATAAGTACGCAAATAAATACATAATTAAGCATATCAGTAAACAAACAGAATATAGAAAAAATTACATGACCTTAAAAATATTAGAATACAAACTTTTTCGATCATCTCATCTCAGTTAATGTCTTCTGGATCACAAGTTAATTTCTGGAACAAAAGATTATTTTTAGCAAACGTCAGAAAGCGATTTTGTTTAGATTAGGTGAAGAACTTCACTTATCACACGTTTCCAAAAATTAGATAGAATAAAGTGAATAAATCATAAGTAAATACGATACAACAAAGCAAGATAAGATAAAATAGTAAAAAAAAAAAAAAAAAAAAAAAAAAAAAAAAAAATATATATATATATATATATATATATATATATATATATATATATATATGTGTGTGTGTGTGTGTGTGTGTGAAGAAACGTTGCAAACTCATGCGGGCCATACACATTTTAGCTTACACACAAACAGCAACATCTCCACCAATCAGGAACCGACAATTTCCAAAGTGGGCGGGGCTTCAGAGAAGTGCCAGACGGCTGCGAATTGGCATCGACTTCACTCATTTCTGTCTCCGACAGCCAAAAGGACCACCTCGTCGATAGTGAAAATAGTCAATTTTGAAAGAAAGCCACTCCTCTTCTTTCCTCTCTTTTGAAAAGAGAAATCACTGACCGTCGGGAGTGCAACTTTCATCGATTTTCTTTGAAGGGGTAGGGGGGAGGGTGGCCCCTCAGCTGAATAAAATGGCCTACCGGCAGCGAGACTCAATTTCACAGCCATTGAATTCATCAAAAAGGTTAATTGGTATGTATTTAAATTTTTCGATGCAGAAAGCGCTAGAATAAATGTTTATGTCATATAAACGCGATGAAAAGGTTTATCAACTTAACCTAAGGATGCATCTTACCATTTTTGCTCTCATGGGGGACGGGGTGGGGGAATCCCACCTTAACCGAATAGAATTGCCTGGCGAGAGCTAGAACGATTGGAAATTCTAAATATGTAAAAATGAAATCATCCAAAACGTTCAGAAGTAAAAAAGAAGAAGAAAAAAAAAGTGAATTACTTTGAATCGCCCCCATTATCGTCGCGTAATACAGATATCTTAAGCCAAGCGGGAAATGATTTTATTATTCTTCTGAGAGTGGCCAGACCCCCGCACTGAACGGGTAAGAGGACCGCGACCCCTCAGTCATTTCGAGGACCATATTCTTAATGGATCAGGGAAATTACTCAAAGAAATTTTAATTCCGAATATCTGAGAATTCCGAATTTTTGAGTTTTCCAATAGAGGGAAGAGTAATTCACTCCTTCCACCACAAGAGACGCCGCTGCCGCGGATAAATGGATGTGGTCCAGAATCCTACTCCACTAGGTCTTTCTTTGTACTTACCTCTACAGTAGAATAGGTGGTGATCATCTTGTAATTGTATCAGCTTTTTTCCATTCTTCGGACTTCGCTCAGTCCTACGATCCCACTTGGTGTTGTCTAGCTCTTCCATTAAACTCTTCAGCCTGTGGTCTTCTGAGAGGGTTCTTACGTTGTAAGTATATATCTTCATTTTCTTCATGCTGTTTAATGTCCAAGACTTGGATCTACTTAGACATTGCTTACTCACATTCGGTGGCACACTGCCCGTAAGCACACTAGGCAATGCGGCTGGACCTTTAGGAGACGATGATCCAACAGAAACGCCCGGTTTTCTTTTGGTTGTGCTTTTAATTGCGCCATGAAGGGATCTCAGCAGTAATTTCAACTCCCTGCCAACTGGTTTTTGGTGAGATATTTCTCTGGTGTCACCTTATTCATTATATTCGGTGAAGCCCTATATATCTATAGGATGCCCAATGGTCCACGCCGTCATTATGACGGTACCACGTACATCTATGAGGAATTTCCCTGTTCGCCAACAGAGACGTGCCAGTTAGCAGTGGTTCCTGCGACTGTGTGTGTGAGCTACTCTTTGTCTGATCTATCTTACAAAACCATTTCGATACGGGTGACCCTACAGAAATTTCCTCTCTATCGACATAGCTTTTGTAATCATTAAGATTCTCAAGCCTATACATTACGTCAAGGTGTCAATTGTTGGATAGTATATAAATATATATATATATATATATATATATATATATATATATATATATATACATATACATATGTATACACATATATATATATATATACACATGTATGCTGGGACATTGTGACAAGTTGATGAAGGTAGAAAGGGAAAGTCACGGGTCTAATTCCGAGTTTTTGAGTTTATTCCTGACCGGTTTCGCTCTATGCTTCACATCCCTCTGAAAAAACATAGAGGGAAACCGGTCAAGAATAAACTAAAAAACTCGGAACTAGACCCATGACTTCTTTTTCTACATTCATCGTATATATATATATATATATATATATATATACATACATATATATATATATATATGTATATATATGTAAATATGAACAGTGATTCATGGATTTAAAGGGGTTGAGGTTTGGTCACATTGTCCTAACGGCTGTTCTTTGTTTGTTAACCACATACCACCTTCAGCCTAGAATTCTGCAATTATCGACGAATATATCTTCCCACATTATCCAGAATCCTTGGGGCACAAGGGATGAAACGTAAAACTTAGGTGTTGGTCCACACGTATGATGGGGTAATGTGACCACAACTTTATTACTCAGAAATGGACGAAGGCAGAGCCTCTTGAGTGAGGGGACGGAGGAGGTGGTGGTGGTGGAGAGAGTTTCCCCCTCCTGTGTCCACGCCCCCAACAGCTGGTCATCACCAACTCCCTCACACTGCCTGAGTGTTTGTTTACTTCATTTATATACGTTATTCCATATCCGATCTCGTTATTAACCTAACAGAGCATTAGGTTTCATTGCTAGGACGGTGACAAATAGAAGGCTTAGGCACCTTAACTTAACCAGTATCGGTTATAAACTGGACAAATTTAGATTTAAAAAGGAAATAGGCAAGAATTGGTTTACTAATAGAGTGGTCGACGAATGGAATAAACTTAGTAACCATGTAGTAAGCGCTGAAACTATCAGTTGTTTTAAGAAACGATTAGACAACTTTATGGATGGGGATGACAGGTGGTGATGGATACGGAGCTGCCTAGTGTAGGCCTTATGGTCTCTTGCAATCTCCTTCATTCTTATGTTCTTAAAAGTCTCTTGTCGACCTCTTGTCTTGTCACTATGGCCCACTGTAGAGGAGACTGGGAAGAGGGCAGTAGAGTAATTGGTGCGCATGTGAAGGAAGACTATTGACGCTTTCAAAGAGGAAGATTTGGACCCGGCGTGTACACCAAAGCAACCCGATGAAACTTTTAGGGAGGGAAAAATTATGTGCCGCGCTCATAGATTTAGAGGAAGCATATGATAAGGTGGTTAGAACTATGTGAAGTGGTACAGGTGTACTAATGAGAGGAAAGCTGTTGAA
>NC_134787.1:3653119-3718119 GCF_046742065.1 Oratosquilla oratoria | reverse complement strand
CAGACAGACAAGAATTTATCAACTTAAATTTTAAAACATCAAATGTAGCGCTATATTCAACCACCGCCTCTGCGGAAAGTTCATTCTATTCGATGTTGCGTTTCCGTGATTATTTAGATGTGATTTTCCTTGTGCGACTTCTTCATGGGTTTTCCCGTTTTTCTTTTGTTTATTTCCCTCTGTTTATTTCTGTTCGTGCGCGCGCGCGCGCGTTTGCTTAAGATGTTTGCATTTGTGTTTTTTATAGTGCGTATGTACAGTTGGAAATAAAAGTACTTGAACTCTTTGCTGGTATATGTTTCTATTAAAAGGATTTTAGTTCACATATAAAAATAAAACTATTCGCCATTGATAGTGTTGGTAACAGAACTAAAAAAGAGGCTACTTTTGTTTATTCAAGACGGATTGTTGTACATTTTTCTTCTCCATTTTATTTCTAGACTATACGATATTTTCTACGTCTGTTTTCAGATACAAGCACTACATACTAGAAATGACAAACGAACGTATTTTCTCAACTATACGTGTGTATTCACTTGGTCTTTGGATCACGTGTTGGACTCGTGATCGACAGCTATTTCCCTCCCGGAAGAGAGCTCAGAGCTCGTGTGTGTGTGTGTGTGTGTGTGTATTTACCTAGTTGTATTTACCTTGTTGTATTTTACGGGAAGGGGAGCAATGCTTGTGGTGTCCCGTCTTCATATCTCATTTTATCTAAAATGTTTTTAAATTCATGTATTGTTTTTGCACATACCCCTTTCTCATCTAAGTTGTTCCAAATGTCTATTACTCTGTGGGGAAAGCTGTTCTTTTTTAGATCTCTTCTATAACTGTCTTTCTTGATTTTCTTTCCATGTCCTCTTGTATTTCTATCATCCCATTTTTGTATATGTGTGTGTGTGTGTGTGTGTGTGTAACTATAATACACAGGAAAGGAGCAACGCTCGTGGGTTCCCGTGTCTCAGTCTCCAATTATATCGTACCAAGTTGTATATATACGTGGGCAGCTTAGCGCACGTGTGTGTGTGTGCATTGACAAATCTACATATTTACATGTTATGGGAGTGTTTGAATGTATGCTCGTTTATATGCAAATATATACTGACTCATACTTATATGCACTGTCAATATGTCGTTACGCAACAGTGCTAAAATAGTAACTTGCACTTATGTATATTTATGCACGGCATACATTTGTTCTAAAAAAAATCCTACGAGACATTCCCGTCGTTGGCCACAGTGGTATGTAAACATCTGTCGCACTTAGATAAAAACGACCGGAGTGAATAGAAAGTGCGGTGGATCACACCCACTGTCGTCTTCATATAGACACAACTGCATTTGGGTTTGAACGCAAATACTATCCCCTCCACACGGGTAGAAATGTTGCCGATTTTAAGTACGTCAGCATCACAAACGATGCCTCTTTCACACGGAAAGGAAACTCGTCAGCACAATCTGGTCTGATCGATCAAGGGGATTAAGGTATCCACGAACAAAATATATTGTGTCGGCGGAGGAAAATAAACGAATTTTTGCTCGTGTAAAGTGTACTGAATTTAAACAACGGAACCTAAAAGAGATGCGACAGACGTTGATTAGTTATAGATGTACAAAAACAAGCAGTCAGTGTCGTTTTCGGAGTTACACGCTTGATAACTGTTGACCTAAGATTGATTACATCACACGATGATGAAGTTTAAACTTGACGTGTTTGAAAAGCGACGATGAATATGTGAACAAAGTTAGTAATACTAAGAAACATTTCTGTGATTTTGTTCATAGAATATCTCAAAAATTTTCGTCCCGTTTTATATTTTTGTTCCAATAATAGAAATTACCAAGTAAAACATTAGCAAAAAAGAAACAACCTCTGCAATTCTCAGTCATATATTCAAGACTTGATTTATTAATCTATTTATTTATTTACTCATTGATCTATTTATTCATTTATCTATTTGGAAGGGGTATATTTTTATACTTTTCCGTCTACTTATATTTCTACTAGAGTGGCTTGCATTAGCACGTAATGAAATTGTTTTAACTATACAAACTAAAGAATGATATTATGATGTGATCATTAATAGAATTTTGTTACAAATATTTAATTTTGTTGTTTCTTATGGCGTTATTATCATTACCATTATAGTTTTATTTTTTTCTAAGCACTTCTGGGGGGCCCGGCAGTTTTCACTCTTTTGGTTAATGTCGTCATGAATGAAATTACGAAATTCCTTTTCTATTGTCGAAATGTTTCGTTCGAAAGGAAACGAAGATTGTGTTCTTGTGATGCCAGTCTTAAACGATTTTCACTCCCATTACTGCATTATTCCCTCGTACGCGCAACGAAGAAAAAAAAGGATAAAAAGAACGAAAGAAAGAAAGAAAAGCGAGACGACGTTTATTCGGTCGGTAATGAATGCGCTCGGGCATAAAAAGAATCTGAATGACGACTTGCGCGCGTTATCTGACGACACCCCGAGGAAGATTGCAGGAAGATCGGATTACGAAAGAGACGGATGTAGTTGCTGTCGTTTCGATGCGTCTGTCGCCCCTCCTCTATCTCCACAGAGATGATGAACCGAGCTAAGGGTATAATTGGTCATGATGAGCACATGATTATCTTTTTTCTTCTTCCTTGTTTGGTCTTGCGTCACCGCCAGATGCAATAAGTGAAAGCTTATATATGTGAGACCTAAAGACATTAGGAAATACATCTCCCGTATGTGGCCCAACAGATGCAGCATCGTCACTGCTTACGAGCAAACACTATACCAACGTATGGTGTGTAAGATCTTGGGAATTTTGTTAGAGCCCTACGGACCAGAGTCACGAAGGATTATGTAATGATTGGCGACCAATTACCACTAAAATGATGATAATAAATAAATATATAAGATAAAATAAGAAAAAATAAAAAAGATCTAGATAACATAAATAAATGAAAATATAAATAAAACAATGAATAATTGGATGAATGTATAAAAGACGCAAATAAACAAACAAATAAAAAAGTAGATAAACATAAATAAATGGATGAATAAAGAAGTAAATAATCTTTGATTTCTGCCAGCCCCCCCAACCCCCCCGTTCTGCTGTCTCCCCTTAATTCTCTTCTTTTCCAAATTTATGACTTCGGATAGAAGCGCTGGTTATTGCCGGCGAAAGACAAAACACATCATACAGACGTGCTTACACACTGCAGGTCAATAGAGAACCCGTAAAATCGCCTGGCGGGGAATAAAACACGGGTCAACAAAATACGCCTCGAGAGGTCAGTTCACCCGGCCCGATATATATATATATATATATGTATGTATATATATATATATATGTTGACTATATTATGACAAATAAGACTGAAGGTGAAAGAAGTAGGCGAGGAGTAATGGAAGAATTTCACACTTTATGGTTCGACCCGCAGGGTCTTGATCACAAAGCTTTGTGATCAAGACCCTGCGGGTCGAATACGTTAAAGCGTGAAATTCTCCCATTACTCATCTTCTACTTCTTTCACCTTCAGTCTTATATATATATATAATATATATATATGTATATATATAAATAGTGTATTCACAGTATTGTATTGATCAAAATGGTTATGCAGCCAACACTCATCCTTCTCTCAGTTATCTGGCCCGCTGTGACAAAGCTTGGCGACCCCTGCGATAAGGGGATAATTCACATCGGCTTTAACATTTTAGTTAGTAAAGGGATGACTCTCAAGGCTAGGAACCTAGGCCAAGAGGCGCTGAGTACCTGCGACCGAAGCAGTCACCTTTGTCCCATTATGCGCTTTAGGGACTGTCGGTGGCAGGTAACAGCCACTGCTGGGAATCGGAGAGAAATGCGGGATTCGAACCCAAAAAACTAAGCGAATGCGAGACCAGCACGTTACAGAGTAAATGTAGAGCGAAAATGAAGTGTGTGTGTCTTTGGATCACGTGTTGGACTCGTGATCGACAGCTATTTCCCTACCGGAAGAGAGCTCAGAGCTCGTATGACCGATCTATGGGTAATGCTATGTGTGTGTATGTGTGTGTGTGTGTGTGTGTGTGTGTGTGTGTGTGTATGTGTGTGTGCGTGTGTTCATCTTCGAGACTCCACTGCATGCCTACCGGCCTAATCCCTGAGGGGATAAGCCGGTGGTTTAACCCCATTTGGTAAGGTTGCAAAACAATAATAGAAAATATGAAAACCTATTTCTGCGTGCAAACTTTCTTGTAGAACATGCACAGGCGCACGCACGTGTAGTCACGAACAAAAGTCTGTCTCCACACAGAACTTTTCATTACCCAAAATTCAGATTCTTTGTCGGATTTTTTTACTATACTTAATTAAAAAAATACGCATATGTAATCTGAATAATATATAGGAAAATATATCACATACTCTACAAAAAGAAAATTCCATTGACGTTGTGAAAACTGCTAAGTGGGTCAGAGATTTTGTTCGCGACTGTACAATTAGTAGTTCGAGGCGGATTCACACGGGAACCGATTACATTCGCTACTCACTGATGTTTGTACTATGACTTACGGACTATCATTAAAACTTCTATTTCCATCGAGTTATGGAACTGATGGAAAGAGACTACAGTACTTGGACCTGATGTCGGGGGGACCAATTGGTCTCTTTTATATACCCACCCCGTGGCGCGGTTGGTAGAGCTCTAGACTCATGTTGGGCAAGTGCCACACGGCCTAAGGTTCGAATCCTGTAAACAGAGTTCTGTGTCTGTGTGTGTGTGTGTATATATATATATATATATATATATATGTGTGTGTGTGTGTGTGTGTGTGTGTGTAACTGCAGTTGAGGCCGTCACCTTTGCCCACACGCTTAGATTGTTCGGGCAGGTTGCAGTCACTGCTAGGAATCGGATAGGAGTGCGGGATTCGAACTCGCAACTAAGTGAATGCGAGAGCAGCGCTCTTCCGATTACGTCACCAGCGCACACATGTGCACATGCACATACTATATATATATATATATATATATATATATGTGTGTGTGTGTGTGTATACATGTATGCATATGTATAGGCATGTGTGTCTGTGTGTGTACGTACATAAGTGACAATACAGTGAATATACACATACCCTCACGCGAACGGAAAAAAGAGTGCACACATGTAAACACAGGTGTAGATTACTAATGATAGAATTAGTTTAGTCCTTTCGGAAGTTCAAAAGAAATTAGGTGATGGTCATTGTTAAACTATGAAAAAGAGGAACGAGACAGTATAAGTAAACCATCCTGCATATCTCATGTTGGTAAATACACACACCCACGCACACACACACACACACATACACACACACACTCCACTTACACGCACACAAACGGACATCACATACACAGGAGTGCAAGTCATAAACAAATACATGTCACATACCCTCGCCAAATTCATACGCATTGCTACACTTGTCATACACACGCGCGCACACACGCACACATACACTGCTGGCGCGGTTGGTAGAGTCCCCGACTGTCACTACGGCGGTCCGGGTTCGAATCCTGCCCAGGGCTGAAATAATTTCAGTATCGCTGCGATTCGAGTCGTTACTCCAACTCTCGTGGGCGGGGAGTTGGGGGGGGGGGTGCGTGTAAGGTCACAGCATTACCCATAGATCGGTCATACGAGCTCTGAGCTCTCTTCCGGGAGGGAAATAGCTGTCGATCACGAGTCCAACACGTGATCCAAAGACCATGGTGAATGGTGGTGAATCACACACACACACACACATTACCGCACACGTACGTACACACATCATGTAGTACATACACGCATTACTATACAAAGTGCACATGCAGACACACACACAACTGCACAACATGTGCATGCATACACACACATTACTGGTGGTCTGGAGCTGTTCAATTGCAGGAGAGTTGGGAGTGCGTGCTTGATAGAGCCAGGTGTCACGGCTGTGTCGTGGTATTTTGGTTTGTGTTTTAAGCAAAGATGTTATGTTTTAATGTTATACATGCTACCTCTGCCAGCTGTCTCACTGGCCCTCCGGTACCACCTCTTTTAGTTTTGTTTCGGGGAGACAGACACAGACACAGACACACATACATACACACACACACACATACACACACACGCGCGCGCACACACACACACTATAATTTAGAAGGCGATATAGCCCAAGTTCTGTCAATACATGAAGTTCTAGAAATGACAATTGGAAATCAAGGATATAGATCAAGTTGGAACTGTACATGAATTTGAGGCTAGGTATGATCAATTGGAGAGTAGGAGACGGGAGCCGACAAGTGTTGCTTCTTTTCTGTACACAACAATTAGGTCAGTACACACACACAACTGTGGATATATGTAATGCATTCCCAAGTAATTCGTTGGGGTATTACTATTTGTTGTACGTGATTGTAAGTCATCGAAGAGATTGAAGAGGACGTTTTCTGTTTCGTGGATGGGTATCACGTAAGTGATGTGATGTTTCCAGGACACAGATACATCTTTTTTTACTTGGTATTTTCGCACAAAGATATTCGTTATATTTTGTTTTAACCTTACTCCTGCGTTATACAATTTTATAATTTTCTAGCTGCCTCCAGGCGATTTTATTCAGCTGAGGAAAATTTCTGTAACGAAAAAGTTAAACGTATCTGGAGCCTGTCGAGATGCCTATTAATGTTTGACAACTTTGGTACTTAATCTGCCGCCAGGCGATTTTATTCAGTTGAAGGAACGCCCCTCCTCTACGCAGCGAAAAGTTTAGTAGTTTGGTCCTTGACCCTTTGAATATTAGGGTCAGCTAGATTTAAATCTGCGCTATAGATGTCAAACTTTATCTAGGGCACATGGAATACTCTATTTACCTGGAAAACTTGCTGCGACACTATAAGTCTATAGAAGATTTTTTTTATTAAAGGATTTTTTTTCATAATCTATATTCAACTCATATCTCTTCTGGCTACAGACAGGCGATTTTAGTCAGCCAAGATATAACACAAGTCAAACGTCAGTGAAAAGCGACTGTATTCAGTTCCCGTGTGAACCCCTTTCAAATACTGTTTATCTTTACATATGTCAAAATGTTCAGCCAAACATAATTACCCCTTTGGCTTCTATATTCATCTCAAGTTTGCACACAACAACAGCGCAAGATAGTCCACAAGGATAGAAATGCAGGTAAAGTGCACTCCATAACAACAACAAGAGTAGCAGCAATTCTTAAATCTATCTTGGCTCTCGCAAGGCGGTTTCATTCGGCTGAAGGGAAACTGTTGCAGTCGTCAAAATATTGAACTCATCATCTCGACGAACCCTCTGTCGTCTGCACTTGGCTCTCATGTTTATTACGGCTGCCGCAACAGAACCATATCAATCCATTGCCGTACGGGGATTCCTCTAGGCTGAATAAAATCGTCTGAACGACATCTTTAAGTGACCTCATTTGATCGTTCAGGACGTAAAGGTCATCAACCACAGAGTACCCATGTAAAGATAAGGTACCCCACATGTTAGCTTGTAGTACCCCCAGAAATTAAACTGAAATTATAAATCGCCCTAACAGTGACGAACATTTAATCAAAGTTGGGTTAGGTTAGGTTAGGTTAAGTTAGGTTTGTGTAGGTTAGGCTTGTTTAGATCGGACAAAACCCCAAGTATTAGCTTGTAAAGATAAATAAGCCTCAGGTACTCTGGGGCTGCGAATCTTTACAACTTCTGTCGTTTGTCCCCTACGAAACGTTAAAGACTAACCAAAGGATCTGTCCTTTCCAGGTGGTTTCACGATCTTCGCGCCGTCCGACTCCTCCTTCGCCTTCCTCCCGAGTTCGTCGCTGGCGCAGCTGCAGAACAACACGGAGACTCTGCGAGAGGTCCTCCTCTTCCACGTCGTGCCCGGCGTCTTCCAACTCGAAGACCTCGAGCACAACCAGCTCCTGCCGACGGCCTCGCCCAAGGGCAGGAAGCTGAGGATTAACCTCTATGACCACGGACACGGTGAACAGGTGGGTGGGCGCGTCACTTGTGCGTTTGCAGCTAAATACCGTCACTCGTGCAGACATGGGTACACCAGAGTGAAAAGAAAATGATCAGATAACACCTGCCTACCGGGATGCTGGTGGTGTCCAGGACCTGCAGCCATGACAAACTATCGCAAGCGGACGTACACAAAACATATCTACAGACGCTCATGCAAGCACACTCCCAGACACATCAACCGCCACAATCCGTGAACTCACCGCGTGGCACGCACGTACCCCACGACCAATGTTCCCTCTAATTTTTTGCTGTGAGTGTGCGCATACATTTGCTTGTGTTCAAACTCTGCTTTCTCTGAAAAGCATGCGCTCACCCATGCTACAAAGTAATTTCGTTTGCAATGGAATCGCTAGTTATAAAAAACAAAAAACAAAAACAGTTTGACAGTTGGCAAGTTACCATACTTTTAGAGAATTTGTAAGTTGAAGCTTGGGTGGAACTTCGTTATGGAATGTATTTTAATATAATTTGAAAACCTTGTGTGCGCACATTTTTTCTTCATATGCGCTAGTTGTAGAACATGTGCTCACGCACATGCGCACAGCTTATAGGGAACGTTGCCCACGACATACGCCATACACATCCGCATACCACGTCTCACACGCGCACGCAATACAGGAAATACGCGCGCGCGCACACACAAACAAACGCACACACCTTGTGACACATTTGGCCACAACTGGTCCACTGACACTGACTCACATCAGGCGACCGACCACGCACGTGCTGCAAGGACATTCGCTCACCGCGCATCGCAGACTTGATCTCGAACTCGCCCTTCGTTCTCATTCGCGCGCGAGGAAAGCCTCCCACTCCCGAACGAACTAAGAAGCAAAGTGGGAAGATTGATGCTGCTGTGTGTCCACCGCGTTCATCTGCATGTAACTGTCTGAATATAATATATCATGGGGTAAATACATTATTTTGTACTTACTGTATATATACATATGTGTGTGATTCACCACGGTCTTGGATCACACGTTGGACTAGTGATTGACAGCTATTATCCTTCCAAATGAGATTTCACAGCTCATAAAAAGCCTGAACTACGGTTAATGCCAAGACCTTACACAAACATATACAAACATCTTGCCTACCAGAGTTAGAGTGTCGGCTTGCAGTGTAGCGATGCTGAAATTTTCAGCCCACAGACTTGTTCAGGCTCTACGTTACATTGAAAAATACATTATGGTAAGAAAACCATCGACGCCTCGGAAGGAATCGATGGAGATCAGGCAGATTCTGACAGACCCCGACGGACCACGACAGAGACAAACGGGCGTCTTGAAGAGTTCGACAGAAAAACTGAGGTTTGAGAAACAGAGACGAAGAGAGAGGAGCCCAAAAGAGACTGGGCGGAAATTATTTCTAGTATGAATTAAGACTCAGATAAATTATTAATAACAAACTAAAAGAGACAGACGAACGGATGGGCAAATGTCATAAAGTCCAACAGAAAGTCTTCTTCGTAGGATATTAAATCTTTAGAGTCATGTCAACACAGACAATTCCGACAGACTCCGACGGATTACAGCAGAGGAAGGGCGGGCAGGTGTTTCGGAGAGTGCAAAAGAAAAACAAGTTTTTAAAAATAGGACACATAGACTAGAAAGCCTAAAGGTAACTAGCCTGAAATTCTTCTTGTCAGGTCAACTTAAGAGACTCCGAGATACTTCTAGAGTTTTCAGCTGTCAGAGACGAATGACAGAACATGAGAAAAGTTTGAGAAACATGAAATAAGGACAAAAATATACGACTTGGAAATTAGATAATTTTTGTAAGTATTCCAAGGTTCAAACACGCTAATGTTGTGCTGCACTAACCTATCGGAGATGAGCGATTTTTCTTCTCTGATTTTCGAAAAGATAACGTGTTGTCGACAGAATCTTGTTCTAACCAGCTGGCCAAAAGCAGTCAGTCAGTTTGTGGTCCATAGTTTTTCATGCAGATTTTCTATTGTATATGTGTTCTTCGCCTATTGGAAATTCACAATTCATCGGTACTCACACAATTTTCAAATCCTCATTTAGGATACAACCAATGTATACATACATATGCCAAATGCTTTTTCCCCCTATACGGAGGGTAGCCAAAAAGAAAAAGGCATAGAAACCACTCCCACCCTTTCCATTTCCTATATATTCCACTCCCCTTCACCCTCCTCCCTCCCTCGTATCTTGGCACCTCCTGGATGATGGCTCATCCCAGCATCTTATCCAAAGCCCAGGGTCAGAAGCAGTGTCGCAAGACACAGCACATCCACAGCAAGGCCGCTTCATAAATTCGGCGACCCCCCCACTCCGTCCCCCCCATGCAGAAAAGGAGAAGACGTGGAGAAATCCCTTCGGGCTGAGTCAAATTTTTTCTCGTACTTATTCACCCTCCATCCCTCACCCACTCCCCCTCATGCATCACAGCATCATCTACACACAACCCCTCTCCATTCACCCCTATCTTCTGTCCTCTCCCGTCCTTCCTCCACAGACATTCCTCTCTTTTGTAAAGCCCCTTTCACCCTATCCATACAACCAATTTATACTTTGAAAATATGTATCATATTGAAATCTCTTAATTTACCTCTATTTTCAGTTTAAGGTACGTTTTTGCAGCAGTTTAAAAAGAGCGTTGATAATTTGTTATATAGTCATCAGCAAGATTTAAAACCTTTCATTTTGGATTTTTTTATATCTTATCTATCGTAGATTATGATTTCAAGAGTTTTACTAAGACGGATATAATGCGAAAGAGAGAGAGAGAGGGAGAACTAGTGTCAGAAATTTGGTGAGTAAATTATCAAGATGTTTACATTCCTGCCTTGAGATGCAAATCCAGAGGCTCAACAACACATTTTGGTAGTGTGGGCATACTCTTGGTGTCTAAGAAAAGAAACAGAATGTGTCACTAACAAACACTTCTTTTCACTAAAATAGGTTGCGACGGCCAATGGAGCTCTGATACGCCAAAGGGATATGCTGGCAACCAATGGAGTCGTCCATGTAGTAGATCGCCTCCTCTACCCGCTCCCTGACAACAGCATTATGGACCATCTCCTTTCTTGTGAAATTTTCACTGGTACGTTCTTTAGGTTTTCAGTTAACGCTTTATGATTCATCTCGTGGCCTTCGTTGTGCAAAATGTATTGAATTTTGCTAATCCCCTCATCACTTTAATCAACATACAAATATTATATGTTTTTGCATGGTTGTTGTCACAATGAAATAAATACCGGTTGATATTTGCACAATCATCACTAAACTGTTTTTAGGAAAGTTGTTTGTATGGAAATGAAGTCGACAGAAAACTCACTATCCTACTCACACACTGGGAAGTGAAAAACAATTTTTGGGTGAAGCCCTGCCAGTTGCATCAAGCCGCTTTTTTTTTCCTCTTATTTTTTAGGCCAATGTCTGGTTGCCTTCCTGTCTGTCCAAGGTTGTCGGTAATCAACTTAGGCAAGCCTGCAGCAGGCTCCAGGAATACATTTTTTCTTTTGAAATATTAGTTCTCACTTGTAAGCTTATTAGCTGATTATTCATTCTTGGATTCTCAATATTTTTTTGTAGAAAATTTACATAACAAATACCTCTAAACAGTACAATACAATTCGTAATCATATGGCCTTTTCTGATTGAGTATAGCTGGTAGTGGTTGCTTTGAAAACCAATCATGGTTAGTATGCCCTGGCACGCTATAAACAAAATCATGTATCATTAGCTAAGACATGTGTTCAAAACACATAGCTAGCAATATGCACAAGGGGTGTGCATTTCCGTTTAAAACAATGGTAGATCTTATCTGCCTCTGAGGAACTGACGATTTAGATCCACAACTTGTTTCTTCACTGATTTTATTGTTCTTGTTTTTGTGATTTTTGATGTCAATTCACTTTAGAATCTTAAAGACCTGTATCAGGTAACCTCTGAGTCTATGCTTATCTTTTTTTTAGGGAAAACAGACTCGTACATTTTAGTCAATTTTCATATGATTTTTTTTATATTTGGAATTAGTTTTGTGGCTTGCTTTTGTACCTTTTTCAATCTGTCAATGTCAATGAGATTGGGTGACCATACAGAAACAGGATATTCCAAATGTGGATGAACTAACAATTTATATAGCTTGTTGGTGAGAGATGGACTTTTGAAGTCAAAATATCATGCAATCAGTCCTAGAATCTTATTTGTTTTCTCAGAGATTGTTACTGATAATTACACTGAGATCCTTTTCACTATCCACTTTTGTTAATGAATTTCCAAATAACTTGTAATCATACTTACTGTTATTTTTACCTATGTGCATAACCTTGCATTTACTTGTGTTAAATTTCATTAGCCACTTTTCAAACCATTGCTGTAATTTACCTAAATCTTCTTGAATATCTAATTGATTTAAGTGATCATTTGCCATTCCACACAGTTTTGTATCATCAGCAAATCTGGAGACAATAAATTTCAGTCCATGGTCTGTATCATTTATACATACTATGAATAGAGGTGGGCCAAGAATGGAACCCTGAGGAACTCCACTTGTAACATTTTTTCATCTAGAAGCTTTGCCATTTAGAACAACTCTCTACTTTCGATTGTTTAACCAATTACTAGTCCAACTTAATAGGCTACCACTTATTTTGTGTGAAGCTAATTTAGAAAGTAGTCTTTTGTGGTGGACAGCATCAAAAGCTTTTACAAAGTCTAGATATATTAAATCTATATTGTTTCTTTTGTCATAATTTGAGATGACTGTGTTGTAGAGAACATCTTTTCTTCAGTGTGTCTTGTCTACACTTTCTAGTAGGAAAATCTGTAGTGACAGATGTTGGGGGGAGTATGCACTTCCATGGCACAGCAATTCTTGACAATGTTCACAGACCACAAATCAGCCATGTCTTGGTTGAGTTTCTTCCAGATTGGTATAACTTCTGGTACATTTCTGCTTGGTCCTGTTTGATGATGCCTTTGTTGACATTGGTTCTAGAAACCTGGAACATGGAATTGCTGCATTGGATGCACAGCGTGTACCAGCAAACATTGCTAAAGCCTTTCATCATCTTGATCAGCAGGATAATATTTGCTCTCTGCCTCCAAAACTTCAAAGATATTAATTTCACTGTGGCGAGTCTTTGAACGTAGGTTATGTTTGATTCTACCAGCCAAGTTGCTCTCCTCTGTATGTTCAGGCCATGGCCTCTGTACCTTTTCAGCTTTGGTGCTCACGCTATGGTACATTCTTCATGAGGATAAACCAGGTGTTTATTACAACACATGTGGAAAGGTTGTTGCATCCAGATATTGGAGTGTGAGAATGATTGCTTCCAGTGCTCCACAGGTCTTGTTTATTTGGATCTAGATGTGCAGTGAAGGCAGTTTATCTACAATTATACTGAGCTCTTTCTTATCATTCATTGAAGTAAAAGTGAAAAAATCTTTGCCAATAATGATTATTTGATTGTTGCATTGTGGGTTGTCATCATAGAGCATCAAATTATTTTCTCTGGCTGAAAAACTAAACACATTTGATTCGGTCAGTCCTGTAAAAATATATATTCTTTTTTGAGCTCTCTTTGTCAACATTGTTCTTCATACTGGGCAGCTTTCGAAAGAGCTTTGTATCATCAGCAAACATCAAAACATTGTTACTGAGATACTTGGTGAGTCATTCACAAATGAAATAAACAGGGGAGGAATGAGGATTAACCCCTGAGGGATTCTGCTAGTGATGTGGTGAAGGGTGGGTACATGCCTTGCCTGGCTGCCTTCCTTATAAGGGAAAGAGGCTTTTTTTTTTGCAATGATATCTATATAATACAGTATAGGTATTATTGTAAATATCAGATTATTTCTGTCTAGGGGTGGACACCTTCACTCCTTAACATGCTTCAATCTCTTCAGAACTCTTTCCAAGGTGTGTCACCCTCATTTAATTATGAAGTAGTACAGAACTCATTCCAAGGTGTGTCACCCTCATTTAATTATGAAGTAGTATGATATTCTATCCAATAGTTGACACCTTGACATGGTGGATAGGCTTGAGAATCTTAATGATTACAAAAGCTATGTTGATAGAGAGGAAATCTCTGCAGGGTCACCCATATCAAACAGGTTTTGTAGGAAAGATCAGATAAAGAGCAGCTCAAACACACAGTCGCAGGACCCACTGCTAACTGGCACGTCCCAGTTGGCAAACAGGGAAATTCCTCATAGATATATGGGGTACAGTCATAATGATGGCGTGGACCATTGTGTACCCTATAGATATAGGGCTTCACTGAATATAATGTGACACCAGAGAAATATCTCACCAGAAACCAGTTGGCACGGAGGTCAAAAAATTAAACTCGGAAAAAGACCTTGGAGTGATGATCAGCAAAGACATGACACCGGATAAGCATATTAATAAAATAGTCAGAGAAACCTATAATTTAATGAGGTCAATAAAAGTGGCATTTGCCTATTTGGACGAAGAAATTATAAAAAAAAAAAAAATTAACTACACTAATAAGACTTAAACTTGAGTACGCAGCACCACTATGGGTACCCAATACTAAAAAGAATATAAAGAAGTTAGAAAGAATACAAAAAGCAACAACAAAACTGGCACCAACTCTTTCCAAAATGACATATGCACAAAGACTGTCCAAATTAGAATTACCAATTCTGGAACAAAGAAGGGAAAGAGGAGACTTACTATCTCTAGAATTATGAAGGGAATGGAAATCTTAGATAAGAATGACTTATTGAAATGGGACAATGGAAAAACAAGACATGAAAAAAAAACTAAAATAAGATAATTAGAGAAGAGATCTGAAAAAAAAAATAGCTTCCCACACAGAGTGATAGATACTTGGAACAAATTGGACAAAGAAACAGTGTGTACAAACACTATTCAAGATTTAAAGAAAAAACTTGATGCTGAGAGATACAAAGACGGGTCACCACGAGCATAGCTCCTTTCCTGTATAATACAACTAGGTAAATACTGCCAACCCCCCTTCATAGCCAATATGAATAGTACAACCAAAAGAAAACCGGGCATTCCTGTTGGATCATCTACTCCTATAGGACCAACCTCATTGCCTCGTGTGCTTACAGGCAGTGTGCCACCAAATGTGAGTAAGCACTGTCCAAGCAGATCCAAGTCTTGGACATTAAACATGAAGAAAATGAAGATCTATACTTACAGCATAAGAAGTCTCTCAGAAGACCACAGACTGGAGAGTTTAATGGAAGAACTAGACAACATTAAGTGGGACATCGTAGGACTGAGTGAAGTGCAAAGAGCAGAAGAAAAGTTGATACGATTACAAGATGATCACCACCTGCTCTACTATAGAAGTAAAGACAAAGAAAGATCTAGTGGAGTAGGATTTTTGATAAACGGAGAGGTTGCTGGTAATGTAGTCAAATTCAGTAGTTTATTGGACAGGGTAGCCTGGATTGTGATTAGGCTGTGCAAAAGATACACTCTAAAAATAATTCTGGTTTATGCACCAACTTCACAGAGTTCAGACGATGAAATTGAGTTGTTCTATGAAGTTTGCAGGAGTGACGTGGTAGAGGATGGCATGGTCATATGATTCATGGAATGTTATGAAGGAGGCCTTTGTTCAGCAATGGACTCAACATGTCTGATTTGATTGACTGATTATGATATTTGCCACAGCAAGATCAATAAAGTGTGACTTTATTTGCAGGTCACCCAGCTCATTGATGCCATGACATATTTTGTTATGGCTAATTCCATATCTTACTCACCTGAGGGGTAAATTCACTGTGATTCAAGGTTCTGCATAGAAAATTTTATCCTAAGTACAGCTCCTCTGCCATCTGAAATTGAAACATTTTTACAAGATATCATTGGATGAAATTAGTAAATCTTTATGTGTTGTGTCACACTTTATACATGTAATTGTGGCTAATGCTAGTTGATTTTATTGTGTAATTGATGGTACATAGTAGACCCCAGCTTGAATGAATTTTCAAAACTTCAGAACCTATTTATGCATATTGTCCCAGAAGATATTGAACACCTCATATTACATTGCCTTCCTCTCCTTACCCAGACAACCTAAAAAAAATTCCATTAGTGACTATGGGCCAACCCAGTGGCTGTTGCTGGTTACTTGAGAGCTGTGGGTCTCCTCCAAGAGAGATCTGGGGTAACAGATTGATTGATTGACCTCTGGATGCTGTCTTTTCTGTACCTATAATTTTCATCACAATTATTACTGTTATTACTGTAATACTGTTATTATCATTATGATTTTGGTAATATGACTCTGGCTTTTCAGGGGCAAATGTGGCTGTATCAGGAGCTGGCTTAACACCTGTGTTAGAACAGGAAGGGCCCTTCACCATATTCCTCCCCACCACAGAGGCCTTTGCTGCCATTGACAATGCCACAGTCAACAACTTTATTCAGAACATCACTACTCTTCAGAGTATGTATCTTACAGACCAAGGCTGCCTTCTCATAATCAATTTACTGATATCTGTCTCCTCTTATTTATCATTAATAGCCAGTGGTTTAATTTTGTGTAATACTATGCTTTAGAGTACATATTTTACAGTCTACAGCAGCCCTCTACAGAACTAGAGAACTACTGTAGGCAGAGGGCCATCACCTGGACTGGAGCACAAAAAACCGATTTTGGTCATACAAATTTAGTCTTCATTGCAATGTTCAGCATAGTTTTCTTTTAAATAACTGTCATGCATTGAAAAATATGTCAATTAAGTATAATTAACTACTTAAACACGTCACATAAGATAGATGTTCTGGTTTGGGCTAATGCCAAATTGTCATTTAGTTGATGGGCATCATTTTAGTAATGGAATTATTATGATTAGCCCTTTTGGTATGGTTTTGCCTTTTAGAATTTTTATTTCGGTTGGTGCCTGGTAAATTTTTTCAGCTGAAGAGGCACTACCATAATGAATGGGTTAATGCAATAGTATTAATAAGTTTCTGGGCCCAATCTAGAGAGCAGGTACTGTACTGGCTCCTCAAAGCTGAATGAGATGAGTTAATAATGTATGGCTGTGTAAGACATTATAGTGCCCTCACTGGCCATGCAGTTGATTTGGGACATACAATATTATTCAAGCACATGATGTTTGCAGATGTTCTCTTGTACCACATCATTTCGGGGGTTCACTTCAGCGAAGGCCTGCGTGATGGGATGTGGCTCCCCTCTTTGCTTGAAGGAAGGGATCTTCAAGTTAAGGTTTCTTCAGATGGATATAATCGTAAGTTGCACATCATCATAAGTGACCTCTTCACTGCTGTGGTATACCTTGCAAATTTATGTTGTGTAACACTAAGATTTCATTGTTTAGAATTGCTGTGGGAGGGGTGACTTTTTTAGTCTGAATTAGGTTGGCATAGATTTTTACTCACTTTAGGTGTAAATTCTATTCAAATGTTAAAAAATAGTATATATATATATATTTATATGTATACATATATGGTCATATTACTAATACAAACCAGAAGAAACTTTAGGTATGCCACAGTATTGAAAGGGTTAAGGACAAGTAATAATAGCATCAGTCATAATTACACACAATTTTTTGGGTTGAAATCACATTTAAAGTTCACATAACAGTAACAATGAATTCTTTAGTGCACACAAAAGATTTCCTGAGCTTACCTAGAGTTGTGTTTATTTGTAGTGTTTATATTCAAAGATAATTAATTTTAAACTAGTTGCTGCTACATACTGGTACTTCTGCATGCAACATTTTTAGTAGTCTTAAGTAATTTTCTTTGAATTCCAATTCAGAAGTTAATTTCGTGGTTTCAGGTCGTCTTTCTGGTGTGGCAGGAAGTGTGGGAGTTGTCAAGTCAGACATTGTGGCCACCAATGGTGTCATTCACATCATTGATACTGTACTTCAACCAAATGAATCTGAACTACTCTGTGGGCTCTTGTAATAAACAAGTAAAATTGTTGAGTTATCCTTCATGTTCAACAAATTTGTACAAGCAGGCAAGAAAAGCTGACAACACTTGGAAGACAGAAATATTCTGAGGAATGAAGCCTATATCAAGAGTTGACAATTATTGCTCAGAAGAAACTGTATAGTATAATTTGACTTGATATAGCTCATTCAGAGCAAAATAGTGACAACTTTTCATAGACTCCATTCCTCATATAGTGCTTTTGTCTTCAAGATGTTGATAAGGACTTTCCAGATGAAAGAGATTTTGGGAAATTGCTATGGCATCTATGATGTCAATGTAGACTGAAATAAGGTAGTAAGGACATAAATACTAATATGCATGTAACTTCTGCTAGTCTACTTTTGTAATTCTAAGTGTGGACATGAAAAAGTTTGGTTAGACATGGCTGCTAAATTCATATAACTAGTATTCAAACTGGGGTGTTATTTCTTTCAATAGATGCACATTATATGTCTAGTTCTGATGATGATTCATTCAATGTATCATAAAAATTCCTGTGGTGATGGAATAAGAATACCACCACTGTATTCTCATGTGTGTTGTAAAAGGCATCCAAATGGAGTGAAGTCAAGGCAAGCTTTGATTTGACCACTCTCCCTCACAATAGAGGAAATGCCATTGGTGTATATATGCATATATATATATATATATATATATATATATACTATATATATATATATATATATATATATATATATATATATATATATATATATATAAAATGAAGGAAAGAATTAATGAAGAAAGATTAGTAAAATGTGGAAGGCAGAGGTGGATGGAGTGAACATGAGGGGGTGACCAAGGATCAGATGGATGGATGGGGTAAAAGTGTCATTGGGAAAGAGGGGGATGTCTGTTGAGGAAGGAAGGGAGAAGGCAGAGGATAGGGGTGGGTGGAGAATGGTTGTGATGCATGGAAGAAAGTGGGTGGGGGATGGGGGGGGGGTTAGGGAATATGTGTGAATGATAGTTTGATGCAGCCCAAAGGGATTTCTCCCTGTCTTCTCTTTTTCTGTATAAGGGGGACAGAGAGGTGGGTCGCTGATTAAATGCAGCGGCCTTGCTGTGGATGTGCTGTCTTGCTGCATTGCTTCTGACCCAGGGAAATGGGCCAGAAGCAGGGATGGCCCATCATCTTGGAGAAGCCAAGAAAAAAGGGAAGGAGGGGTGGTGAATGGGAGTGGAGTATATGAAGATGAAATTGGTGGGAGTGAATTAATGCTTTTTGACTTTGACTACCCACTTGTAAGGGGAAAAAAGCCTTTCAAATATGTATGTATGTATATATATATATTATATATGATATATATATATATATATATATATATAAGGAAACAGTGAGTGCAAAAACTATACAAGAATTTAAGAACAAACTTGATGCTGAAAGAAGATGCAAAGAGGGTCACTATGAGCATAGCTCTCTTCCTGTAAAATACAACTAGGTAAATACATACATAGACACAAGTGATCCCCCCCATATCTGAACTAAGATGGTCATAGGGTATCCAGATTTGGGGAGTATTTGGATATGCAAGGTAAAATTATCCCCCCCTTCCCCCAGTCTCTGCTCTGCCTATCCAGGGCTCAATTTTTAATTCTGAAGGGATAAAAGTGGTGTACAGTATGCGTAAATTACTTGCAATCATATTGGCACCACAAAAAAGGTTACCAAAGGTTTATAAATTATTTTCATTATACACTAATATTCACTGGTTGGAGAGCAACAGAGAAGTGGCTGAACCCAGGCAGTTTCAGTGACAGGCAGGAAGCACCATGGACACTACCAAATACGTGAACCAGCCATAGTGCATGGATGGTTCAAACTACTTGGGGGGCCTCTTCAGATGATGGCAAGGCTTGGGTAAAGTGGTGATTCTAGGACTATGAAAGTGGGAGGGCCAGTTCAGGGCCAATATAGATGTGAGGGGGCATAGGATGTTAGTTGCAAGCAAAATGAACCTTCACGGGTGGGTGATATGCAAAAAAAACTAGGGGGGCCAACCTGGGGGCCAGCTGAAAAACTGGAGGGGGCCATGGCCCTCCCAGGCCCCCCCCCCCCCCACCTATAATTGCCACTGCTTGGGTAATGGTGGTTTGGATATGGGAATCAATCAGTATATACACATATACATACATACACACATAAATCCCAAATGATGCTGGAATTCCATAAGGATGTTTAAGAACTTTTGCTGTCCCACATACTTATGTCATCATTTGAGAGATGTGTATGTTTCATTGACAAATATACTGTGGTCCTCATATATGAATAAATCAATCAATTCAATCTCTTTTGCATGAGGCCCACAACTCTCAGATAACCAACAGCAGTCATTGAATGTGCCCTTATGGTGCTTAAAGAAGAAATGTTGTGTTATCTGGGTATGGTTAGGGTGGGGGCAGTGCAGGATGAGGTGCAAAAGATATTTTGAGCCACAGATTTATTGATAATTCAAATCAAACTTCACCTGTACATGTGATTGTTAATTTAGAATGGGTTTATGTTTGGTATAACATTAAGGGGGCTTTGGGGAAGAGGGGAATGTCTGTTGAGGAAGAACGGGAGAGGACAGAAGATAGGGGTGAATGGAGAATGGTCGTATATGGATGATGTTGTGATGCATGAGGTGGAATGGGTGGGGGGATGGGAGGGTGAGGTAGTATGTGTGAGCAAAATTTGATGCAGCCCGAAGGGATTTCTCTCCATCTTCTCCTTTTATGCATAGGGGGACGGAGAGGGGGGTCGCCGATTTAATGAAGCGGCCTTGCTGTGGATGTGCTGTGTCTTGCGACACTGCTTCTAACCCAGGGCAGTGGACAAGGTGCAGGGATGACCCGTCATCCAGGAGGTGCTAAGATAAGAGGGAGGGTGGAGGGGTGTGGAGTGTATTCAGGGATGGAATGGGTGGGAATGATTTTATGCCTTTTCCATTTTAGCTACCTCCCTTGTAAGGGGGAAAAGCCTTGGTATATGTATGTATAACATTAATGTTTAACCTCTTTAGCATGATAATGTCATTGAGATTTTATTTTGGCTAACACTGGGCAGTTTCATTCTGATGAAACAAAATGAAGTCAGGATAGATAAAGGCCCCATTTTATTCTGTATTCCTTCAACTGAATAGTTATCTGGAATTAGTCAGAATAAAACTTGTTCAGCACATTATTGTGCCAAAGAGGGGAAGTAAATGTGCCCTCTTAGTAGCACTTGATCTTAGAAGTTTACAAATAAGTACAAAGGATTAGTTCTTAGTTCTGGAGTTAAGAAAAGTGTTGAACACCTAATGATGTCATGTTCCAGCAGCCATGCAAGTGGTGTACAATTACTCAGAGTGTGTGCCTATGTTTCCTACAGGATGCTCTGCTAGTGTGCTGTATTGAAGAATTTTTTTTATTATAAGTAAAGTTTGGTTAAGGGCTTCAAGCAGGTGCACCATGGTATGGCATGTATAACTGTCACAAACAATTTTTGAACAATAGAAATTATGGGTATCATATATCTGAAGTACAATTTAGATGATTGCAAGCCTTAATCCCTTCAACACTGACATACTCTATTAATTTTGTTCTCACTAAGGACAGGCAGTTCTATTGAGCCAAGGGGCATACTCTGGCTTCAAGCCAGTCTGTCATTTCTTGCTTTTTTGTTATCTCCCTTGGGTCGATTATTTTTTCTCTTCCTCCATTTTTCCCAAGCCACATCATGCTTTTCTCTTGAACCAGTCTTCTATCCATTTTTTTTCTCCCACTAACTGTTGGCATATATTCTTTCACACTCAAGTTGTAGAGATTTAGAAAATTCACATTTTGTTTCTTTTGTATTCACAGACCTCTTCTGATCAGCTTCAAACATATGATTTGTTTCTTGGCTCTACACCTTCACCTGTCAAATGAAATTCAATCACTACATAATCACTTTTTTTTCTATGGAGTATTCATACTTTAAGGAATAGCAGTAAGTCTTATCTCACAGATGTGTCTTCTACATTTAATCTTGTCATCTCTTTGATGCATTACATAGGCCATCAAAACATTTAAGGTAGTATTACCCAGAGGCTCTTCTATTCCACTTGCTTCCTACTCTTCCTAATTCATCTCTTTACAATAAGTCTCTCACCAGGATTATATTATCACTTTTGTTCAAGTAAGTTCCATATGGGAAAAGATTATATTTGATATTTCTTGATAGCTTTGTTCCAAACTTTTATCTTGCATGGACATGATGCCATGAAGTCTTCTATATGTTACCCTTGTTCTAATCCTCAGATAAATTATTTCAGCCTTACCTTTACCCAGTATCACATTATCCAGTTATGAGGTTTTCCCTACTATTATCACTCCACCTCTTATTTTGTCTTTTCTGTCACATCTTCAGACTTTATATCCACTATCAGAGTTTAAAATCAAGATTGATAGGTAAATTTGTCTCTACTAAGCAAAAAATATTCGTCTGATTTGCCCCCAAGCAACTGATTTCTGACCTGGTCCATAATAATTCATCTATACCTCTACATTATTTACTGTACTGAACTGACTTGCATTATCTTTTTCAGTACCGTTTCCTCCGTTTTTAATCTAAAACTCGTTAGAAAATTTCTTACTTCTTTTGCTCAGGCTATTTGTCCTTCCATTCCTGGCCTCATTGACAAGCTCCCTTATTTTTGCTTGTTCTTCAATTGCATTTCCTGTTATTCAAGTATTTTGTATGCCCTACAGATCACCTCATTTCCATGGTTTGTGATTTGAACTTGATTTTTAATGGACATACATCTCTCTCTTTGTGTCTGACCTTGTGTATTATTCACTATCTATGATTGTCAATATCATTTCTTGGCATTACACAATTTGAGCTTCCATCTTACCATCCAGTAGGTAATGTGTTCCTCTCTCCATCTTGGGACTATGTGTTTATTTTTTGTACTTCATTCCTGACAAACATTTCCCCATTTATTTTAGTACTTTTACCACTCCTTCCTCTACTTTATCCTGTTCTTCCATTTTGTACCAAGTCTACCCGTTGGTTCAAGAAAATTGTCTGGCATTAGGTAGACCAAAATCTGTGGAGTATATCACTGAACTACAAGGTGCAAAATTGAATTGAGATAGGTCAAGATCTTAACTGGCAATATGACATCCTAGGGGTGGAAAAAGAGCTGATAAAATCAGTGTGGTTAACTCTTAGTAACTCAGAATATGTATTTGTATGATGATATTCTGTATACCATACCAAATATTTAGTGAATATGTCTACATTATTTGTATTTGCTAGAAAGGATGTATTGACCTTTCTAGTCTTTTTCTATAAGGTATTTATAGGCACGGTAGCTCATAAGAGTGTGTGTGTAGGGTGAATTTGTTGGCTAAAAGCACAGCTTGTGTTGTCTCTGCACTGGTCATCTGTTATTTCAAATTGTTTCACAGGACAAGAATGGTTTTGTTTTGTTTCAAATGAGTGGCTTGATATTGTTCCATTAAATCTATGTACGTATTGAGCTACTGAACATTATTAGCACTGCAGATTTAATTTCTGTTCATACCCTGTCACTATAGAGGTGTTTCCCTCAGATGAATAAAATAATTTGGGAGCAACTAGAATAAACAATAGTTAAAAGTACAGTAAAGCAGTTAATTGAGATAGGTTGGAGATTGTTTTTGACCCTTTCATTGTGGAGGTTTCCCACAGCTGAGTAAATTGCCCGGCAACAACTAGAATAAATGACATATCATAAGTTGTAGAAAAAGGTTTAAGATTCTGAGAACAGATACCCATTAGTGTTCATTCATATAATTTTGTATCTAACCCCATCAACATGCAAGTTTATTAGATTTTACTACTACAGTGAGACCTCTCATCAACGGACGTTAATTAGCTGCGTTTGCGGTGTTTTGGAGTGGTTTTAGGTTGGCATAGTGATTGCATGCACTAAACAACAGCACCAAAAACACTGAAAACACAGCAAAAACACCAGAAACGCAGCTAATTAACGTCCGTTAATGAGAGATTTCATTGTACTGAGGATGAACAGCTTTCTTTGGCTGAGGTTGTAGATCAGTTTGAAGGAGGTTTAAGTCATTTGAGACCCCTTTCAGACTGAAGTCTAACCACTCAGAATAAAGTTGCCTGTCCTTAGCCTGAATAAAATCTAGAGTATATTACTGTGTTGAAGGGGTAATGAGCACAAGGTGTTTTATACATGTGTTCAATTATCTGTATACTGTGCACATGAAATGGTTTACCTCCCCTACCTCTTATTTAATAAAGTGTTGTTACTTGTATTCTGGTTTCAATATCCAAAGGTTGATGTGAGGTAGAGTGAAGTGTAGGCAGTGTACAACATGAGATGAATTTATCATGACAATGTGTACAGAAGTCCTAGATGCCCTGAGTGTGTGAATTGCACATTTTTTCTGTCTAATGACGATGATAATCAAGTATTAAAAGGGGCCTTGAGCAAGAGGGAAATATCTGTCGAGCAGGAAAGGGAGAAGGTAGGAGACAGGAGTGTGTGGAGAATGGTTGTGTATAGATGATATTGTGAAGACAGGATGGGGGGAGGATAGGGAGTGGTTATGTATATTTTGACAGACCAAAGAGATTTCTGTTTTTTTTTTCTGCATGAGGGGATGGGGAGGGTGGGGGTCGTTGATTAAGTGAGATGGCCTTGCTGTGCTGCTGGCTGTGTCTTGCTGCACTGCTTCTGACCTAGAGCAGTGGGCAGGATACAGGGATGACCCACCATCCATGAGAAGATAAGGAAAGGGTGGTGGATGGGAGTGGCTGCCTTCCTTATAAGGGGAAAAAGACCTTGTTATAAAGATAGAATAATGGTTTCGCAGACTGGAAACCTGCAGCTCCACAGGGGATGGCACTTTACTTCAGGCATATATACTGTCTAGAACTTTCTGTAAATAGTCATCTTCATTTTTTATTCTTCTCAAACTTTGAATCATGTACATGTTGGTGTAGCTTGTCATACATTGTACCAATTACGAGATCAAAAAGATTACAATTGCTAGTAGTGACCTTGTGAGATTTTGGTAGTCACAATCTTGATATCCATTCTTTTCTGACTATTATGTAAGTCTTTCAGGAAATCCCTCATCCAATCCAATAGCTTCCCTCTAAGTCTACCAAGATGCTTCAGTTTCCATACTAGTTGATTATGAGGTACTTTGTTGCCTTCTCTAGATCTACACAATCCAAACAACCCTCCCTTTGTTGCACTAGGTGAATCACTCAAATCAAATTTTCAATAGTTACAATATGCAAGTTCTGAAACAACCGATTGTCTAACAAAATTTTCCTTTCTTCAAGATATCGAAACCACTTATTTTTCAAAGTTCTCTCATGGAGTTTCACTATTATATTCAACTAGTACACATCCCTTAATTCTCCTCAGATATCAAGGAAGGGGGAGGTCAGTCACTTCCGCACAACCCACACCCCTCTACTTCTAGTGGTGCAAGATAATTTACACAGGAACCATTCCTAAGAAAAGGAAAGAAAAAGTGGTCAATTGAAAGACCAGCGGTGAGGAACAAATTATGAAAAAGTATAAATAAGAACATAGTATAAAAGTTCTCTGCAGCTCGCTCATGCATGACCACTGCCTACAACCTTCAAGTGACAAAATTTGCAACTTTGCTACAATAACTAATATTTGGTTTTCCTATTCTATAACAGTAAAATGTTTCGAAATTTTTTCTTTTTCTTTTATTCTGAGAAATTACACACCACATGTATAACTGACAAAACCCTATTATGCAGTTATCAAGCTAAATCTTCCTTTATGAATTAATACCACATTGGCCTTTTTCCAGTCTTGTGGCACTATACCTTCTTTCAATGAACATACTAGGTTATGAATCTTGCCTATCCCTTGTTCCCTGTATTCCTTAAACACCCAACTTGAGATCCCATGAAGCCCTGGATATTTTTGTCCAATGACCAATAGTTTGTGTATTTCCTTCACTCATACATATACACCCTTGATAATGCCATAACCCCATTTACCGGACATGAATGAACCTGTCCCAAGGCAGACATGAAAAGTCTGGCACTCTAATTTCCCACCTGAAGAGTCCTATGATGATTAAGGTCCATTGGAGTCCTTTGTTGATCGAGGTGTTTTGCAGTCCTTTGATGATCAAGGTTTTTTGGGGCCCTTTAAAACACTGTACAGAAAATGAAAACAAAAACAAAATGCCATAAAGTTTTCAAAGACATTCTTAAAGTGATCTACATCTTCAATTGGGGTGTGTGTGTGCAAACAGGTTAGTCTGTTTATACATTTGAAGAGATACTGTACTATAAGTCATGCTTGGGTTTTCCCATCCTAACTGGCACCAATTGTTCATTCCTCAACCTAATGGATCATCTAAGGCATGAGCTCTGTGCCTGCATGTGTTCAGAGCCTCCGTGGGGTGCCTATGGATGGATGGTCTCTATACTTGAGGCTTTCTTCTTGTAGGCAATTCAGTTTATCTTCTACAAACAGGTCTCATACTCAGGAGGGCAAAATCTTAAACCTAGACACTAATTGGGGTTCCATCTCCTCTGCAACAATTTCTGTATTGTTTAAGAATTTCCATATCAAGATGACATCTATGGTGGGTCAAGGTGGTGCTACATTTAATGGTATAAAATTCCATTCGCTAATTTTGGCTCCAGCAATATATTTTGTTTGGATCTATCAATCACTCAACCAATCAATCCATTGTCTCTACTCTCTTGCAGCAGATCTGCAGCCCATTGGATTCTGGCCATGATCACAGGTTTAGCTTATTAATCACCTAGTAAGGAGATGGGGTTTCTATCTGGAAACACTGAGTGTAGAACAGTAATATTAAGTGCTCTGTGTCTCCTGTACAGTGATTGCATCTTGTGTAATTAGTCTGTTGCCAGGTCCATTCTGTGTTGACTGTTTTATTGCAGTGATGACCTGAATGTAGACAAGTTGGTGCAATTCTCACTGGTCTTGGGACTTGTTAGATTAAGGTCTAAGGACCAGGCAGGTGAACTGAAAGCTTACTTAGGGAACAAGGGATATTGGCTTCTCACTACCATCTGTAAACATGTTAGGTCTGATGCATATGGATTTCTACTGGTCACTTCTTTCTATTTGGGCTGCTCTCTCTTGATTACGGTTTTCATTTTCCTCCCCTCTAAGAAACTTCCCATCCATTCCAGTGGTGTACATCCAACTCCTTGGAGGACACAGTGTAGTAAGATGGGGGAATGAGGGTAAAATATACATAAAGGAAGGGAGGAGAAGAGATGATAAAAATATAAAATAAACAAAACAAGAACATGAATCCTTGAGATCAAGTGTGTAAATAAAGACAGGCCATAAGGATAATGAAACTTTCTAATGTTTATTTTCTTATTATGAGAGGCTTCTATATAAAAAAAAAAAGAATACAGTATGTTGGCACACATGCTGTAATACAATACATTTGTGCTTGAAGACCAATATAAAATTTTCACACGTGTTACACACACACACATACATTCTTTATTACACAATGCTTTTCTTATTTTCAGTTACAATGTTACTGTGACAATCATAGAAAATAAAGCTGTTCCTTATATCAACTAAATATAATTACACTTTTCAACCTAATGTTACTGAACCTTCCTTGCACATCCATCTTTTACATATTATTGCCTGGGCCAGCCATTCACCTCTGCCTTGAATAATATTGTTTTTACAAACTTTAGGAACTCAAGAACTTGTTCACATGTTGAAAAATCCAGTACTGCATCTTTCTCCACCATACTCCTTATGGATGTTCATACACATGAATTTAACTTCCAGTTATTACAGACATACATATACCAATGGCTTTTTCCCCCTTCACAAGGGAGGTAGCTAAAGTCAAAAGGCATAAATCCACTCCCACCCATTTCATAACATACTCCACTTCCATTCACTACCCCTCCTTCCCCCTTTTCTTGGCTCCTCCAGGATGATGCGTCATCCTTCTTTCTTGCCCATGGCCCCGGGTCAGAAGCAACTCAGCAAAACTGCACATCCACAGTAAGGCTGGTTCATTTAATCAGCAAACCCCCTCTCCATCCCCTCATGCAGAAAAAGAGAAGACAGTGAGAAATCCCCTTGGGCTGCATCAAAATTTCATTCACCCATACATTTCCAGTTATTGAATCCAACAAACCTATATATTTACTCAATTGCTTCCAATGTAAAGAAATCCTGACTCCATTTACATACATTTTGCCAACGACTCCATCTAAAAAATTACCACTAAATACTCAGCTAATGATCACTGGTCTGATATATTTATTTGACTTTATTATTTATTTCCATTTTAACCCATAGTAGGATACCAACTGCAAACTGACATGCAGCTGTCATGAGACTGTTTAGGGGGCACCCCTATGGACCAGAGTCACACATTATTCATTTAAATTGAGTAACTTCTTTACTAATACAGGAATGATGAGACTCTACTGTAGCTCCCTTCTGTTGCCCCTTGAAGCTATTCTTTACCATTTCTAATTCTCCACCTTTTCTTTTTCTCAATCAATCAAATCAGCCATCCCGAGTCCACTGCTGAACAAAGGCCTCCTTCATAGCATTCCATGATTCACACGACCGTGCCATCCTCTGCCACGTCACTTTTCTGATCCCTCTGATATAGGGGAGAAGAATGTCAACACAATATTCCCATACATCATAGAATGTGACTACAGTAAGTCCTCGTTTTACGGTACATACGCGTTCCTGAAAACCTTACCGCAAATTGAAATTACCGTATACCGATCCCATTACAACATGTAATAATAGGATATGGCTGATGTACCTTCCCCCTGCTCTTTCCTCTTCACAATATCTAGCGGATACCGTATCTGTGAATTTTTCTTACCGTAAATTGAATCGAGGGTAGTAATTACCAAATACCGTAACTGAATTTACCAGATAAAGAATTACTGTATAAGGAGGACTCACTGTATATGGAATGGAGTGAAGGGATTAAGGGTTTCCCAAGTACTTTTCTTTTGGATAAAAGGGTCTCGGTGGAGGACTCCAACCAAAATCCTAGTAAATGGGTCACTGAATGTTCAAGGATATGGCGCAGAGGAAAGCAAAAAGGAAAAGATTGGTAGTACATTTGTGAGAAGATGTGTGAATGTATTAGCAATGACTGAAATGAAACTGAGAAGGAAGAGAGTTGGAGTCTGGGAGTCAAGTAGGTGGGATGTTAGGAGTCTGTTGGTAAATGACAAGATGGGTAAGAGTGTGGTGGAATGAAGAGAAGTATCATTGTGGATGATGTGGACAAACGTGAGACAGGGATGGGAGGCGTGGTCATTTGTGAACATGTATGGTCCTGATAGTAAGAAAAGCGATGGGGCGAGTGAAGCATTTTGGAGCGATTTAAATGAATGTATGGAGTTTTGGGAGATAAGCTATAGGAGATAAGTCAGTAGATGGAGTAGTGGGGAGGTATGGCGTGGCAGATAGGAATGATAATGGAGACATGTTGGCCATATTCAAAGGAAAACAGACAGCAAACATGGTGTTTAAGAAGAGAGAAACACATGGGGCAGGGTGACTGGTGGAAGGGTATTCAAGAAGGCATTAATAGACTATATAGTGGTACCCTATAAGAGGTCTGGAAGAATTATGTACATTAACCCCTTCGATACAATGCCGCCTACGTAGGCGTCATGAGTAGCAAGTGGGTACACGAGGATGCCGATGTCGGCGTCTTGATTATATATATTGTAGTTGTGCCTGCGTGACCCCCATACTCTGTAAACTGGCTTAATCATATTTTCTATGGTTATCAAAATTCATGGGTGAAAGAGAACGAGCAACACAGCAGTAACTTTATTTCTTATAATGCGAGTATTATGATGCAACATCGCATGTCTGGCAGCTTATGCTGCCCGCGAGATTTTGGCCTGTAGTGAAGGGGTTAATACGTCTATAGAAATGTATCCTTGTATTTTGCACTTTATTCATGTCATAAAACTACTCCAATATCAAAAGAGCCTTACTGTCTTAAGTGTCACCATACCAAATATTTGTTAACCATAGGCTCATGCAATACCGAGTGTTGAGGATCAAGAGTGGGTTTTGGATGGGTGCAAGAGGATATGCCTTTTGGCATGTATGTATTTTCTATTCCATTTCTTATTTATTTCCACACAGTTTCTTCAAACATTTGATCAACTGTTTTTGTCATTTTAAGAATTCCTGAGCTTATCATGATGAATCACCATTAATTCTACTGAAATAGCCTATTAAAAAAAAAAAAAAAAAAAATTACAAGGAAAAATAAAATAAATTAATAAATAATAATACCATCATCTCTGCCTCATGACAAACTATCAACATGGATTATAATAAGACCATTCTACTAGCACACTGATCAAAAACTTTTAACAAATATCAGAGGTCTTCAACATAAGTGCCACTAGATAGGACATTACTAATAGAAAGACACAAATAAAGCTACTGACTTGGTTCTAGTAATTTCCTAAAAAAGACAATACCCACAACAAGAAATGGCTGACAAACTTCTTAACAGGTAGAAAGTGCAGAGTTATCTCTGAACAATCATCTACTGGGAACCAAAAGATTGTGTAATGGTGTCCCACTGGGAGAATGCTATCAATGCTGTTTAACCCATTTACAAATTATCTCCCCACACCAGATCCAAAGCATAACATCAAAGCTACCTATGCAGATGACCTAGCAATCACAACCCAACACAGCAACTAAATAACAGTCACCAAAAACACACAAATATATCTTGGTAATTTGGGACTATGACAGAGATAGGACTGAATGGGAGATCCCTCTAAGAAATCATCAACGACACTGCTCCCCTCAAGAAGACTATAAATCAAAGAAACACTTAACAGTCACATTAAATGGCCAAGTTCTACCACTAGAAAAAATTAAACACCTAGGCTTTTTGATATGCATATACTTCAACCCACACATCAAGGATTGGGTAATGAAAACAAACAAAAAATTAAATATACTAAGATCTGTAGCAGCCATTGGTTAAGGCTTGTGAAAAACACCAATCACAGTATAAATTACTCATAAAAAGGACACTTGACTACATCCTTACAACATGGTTCCTAACAATCGAGAAAATGAAACATCTTACAAACAATGCAAAATAAAGCTTTAAGAATAACTGGATGCACTAAAACCATACAAACAGAACATTTACAGACATCAGAATCCTCTCCACAGAACAGCACATGAAAAAGATAGGTACATAGTTCTATTCAAGAACCCTAAAACTAACCTATCCTTTCCACCACATGATATAAGCACAACCAACAGAAAGAAAAGGAGAGGAGAGAGGGAGGGAGAGAGAGAGAGAAAGGAAGAAGACAACAGTAAAAGAAAATTGTGCTATTTAAACAACTTCAACAACCTGTCACTTGTACCTTGTAACACATCCACACTCAGATCACACCACAAACATTTCTGAACCAACTCCGAAACTCCATCTGACTATAGATGTTATTCTGTCCAAGTAATCCCAAGAAAAACAAGAACTTCACTGGTATGACTGCATTCAGGCCATCACCCAACTATGAAATAATACCAACACAGAATAGGCCTTGCTAAAGATTTATATTTCAATAACCACACAGAGGACACAACATCTCACCCCATTCTCGCCTACCCAGAAAACAATACAATATTTCTTTCTTGCTTGATTTCTAGGCCAACCTGGTGGCTGTTGCAGATTACCTGGGAGCTATGGGTCTTCAGCAAGTAATGAAGTGATTTAATGATTACTTTAAACTAGTCAAATCTAACATACAAACAATAAAATAACCAAGCGCTGGGCACAATACCATCAGACAGGTAGTGCGTTACTGAAAAATCTGGGATGCATTTCTGTCAATGAGTTACCATTTTTGAATTTCCTTAGAGCAGTCTGTGTTACTGCGTATGTATTTACATAGTTGTATTTTACGGGAAGGGGAACTATGCTCATTGTGACCTGTTTCTGTATCTCACAAGATCAAGTCTGTGTGGGAAGCTGTTCATTTTCAGGTCTCTTCTGTAGCTGTACATGCATATTATGTGTGTGTGTGTGTGTGTGTATATATATATATACACACACACATGAAAATAAAATAAAAAAACATAGCTACAGAAGAGAACTGAAGAAAAACAGTTTTCCACAGAGTAGTGGACACTTGGAACAAACTGGATAATGAAATAGTATGCGCAAAAACCATTCATGAGTTTAAAAGTAAACTAGACACTGAGATACAAAGGGGGGACACCACGAGCATAGCTCCCCTTCCCACAAAATACAACTAGGTACACCTAGGTAAATACATACAGAGTAACATTGAACACTCTCAGGATAATAAAATCGGTAACACATGGACGGAAATGCACCCATGATTTTTTGGTAACATTTGTCCAGCAATAACACACCCAGCTCTGAAAATAAGATCAATGCTGAAATATGTCAGTCCAACATAAGTAGCACCTATCTCAGACACACAATATCAAGCTACCAGTTATGCAAAAAAAAGATTCCGAGAACAATAACCAGCTAAACACAATAATCCATTGATAACCTACATACAGACAATAGTTTAAACTAACAAACCTCTCAACATGTGCGATATACAAAACACAGGATCCACAAAACAAATCCATGGACCTCATAAGAATCCACGAGAGATTATCCATCAACACACAAATGCATTGAACATAACCCGGAACACTACTACAACACAACACACTACACAATCCCACCATACCTACCCTACCACAATGGCAAAAATATAAACACATAGTTCTTACAGACAAAGCTCTGGCTAGTCTGGAACCTAATTGGAACAGAAATCATCTAAGGAGATTCTGCTGCAGCCACCAAGCAATATTAGAAGACCATCACAGGCTATGTAACACAACAGATGACACACACACACACAAGCTCTGCTAAGCTATCGCACACCTGATCATACACACGTTTATACTGTTCAGCACTGACAGCAAACCACATGACCACAACACATAAAGGACCTCTGTTAGAGGCCTGAGTGGGTGACTGATTTCCCTCCACAAATCTAATGTTAAATCATAAGGACATCATGGGCTAACAACAACTATTGTGTTCAAATCATACCCCATAACTTTAATTTCTCTCCATCTCACTATTCATATTTCCTCTTAACCTCAAAGCTACTTCAATAAATTATTTCTCTCTTCAACAACTATGAACAAACAAATATTTTTGAACACAAAACTACTGGGAACTTTATTTGTTTGCATGTATCAAACTTTTTATTCACATAAATGGATATACTGTATACATATCAACTTACTCTTTTCAAACTATCTCTGCCTTTCATTTACTACTTCATGAGTTTGGTTTTCTTTTTCTTTTGCCTTATAACTGTCTTCATATACAGATACAAACCACTCCACGGATATGAATTCATTCAGCTGACAGTTTGCCAATCCTTGGTAACTGTTTCTACGTTTTTATATTGCACATTCTTTCTGCTTTCTCTTTTGCATTGTCTTTCACTTTGACATTTTTTCCATTACTTATGTAAAAAGGCAATAATAGGCAGACATATGTACTGTTTGCTATTTGCTAGACTTGCTTCATATTGAAGTGTCACTTTTCATTTTCATACATTTCTTGTCTTCACTCGTTTTCTTTTCACGTTCTTTGTATCTTACTGCACCAACCCACTTTGTTATGATATATCTACTGCATGAGACAGAGAGAGATGTAAAGCTAAAATATGGTAATTGGTGAAAAATATTAGATACAGGAGGAAGAAAGGAAAGAGGGAGAGTAAGTTTTACAGTACCTAGAATTTTTTTTATCTTTTATCCATGCAAGTCCAATGTGAAAATGATATTGGTGCAGTTCGACATCTTAAGAAGTGAAGTAACTGGCCCCATTCTCTTGTTTTCCTATACAACTGATGAGCAGACATATCCTTGGAGAAAACACGCTAATGACATCTGTCTAGACAATTAGTGCCAAAGTCTGATACATTATATCTCTCTATATACTAAAGGCTGCTTCCCCCTTATAAGGAAGAAAGCCAAGTCGAAGGCACACACCCATTCCACTCCCATCCACAACCCTTGCTTCCCTCTTATCTTAGCTTCTCTTGGATGAAGGGATGACTTATCCCCGTTTCCTCCCCACACTGAATGCTGTGTACTGGCCTTGCAGCAACTTGTAACTGTATTTTGACAAGACAAGTTCTTATTAGGGGAATCGCTTTTAAAATCTAATCCTTGTCCAACAAGTTTTATGAGGGAAGAAGGTTAAGGCAAATGTAGGTATATCCCTATGAAAATATTTTGTGCAATCTACTCCAAATATATGGATAGTTCTAGAAGTCTTCCTCTGTTATCTTAAGTAACAATAGAAATGTATCTCATACACACTTATAGAAATGTTTCTTATAAATTTTGTACACAATCAGTTTGGTTGGGATCAATGATGGGAACCTATACATTGCGATTCTCCATGATGAATGCCGGAAAATCGCCTCCCTGCCATTTTTCAAGTCACATCAGTGCCCTCACCACAATCTGGTGGTACTTGGCACTTGGTCACTGGACCACGACTTCTCTATCAACTTTGACCATCTTTCCTTCACTTTCTTTACATAAGAGCTGACAACTAGTGACTGCCACCCTCCTCCTACCAACCACTGGTACAGAAACTGATTCACACTAATACAACAAGGCAAAGGTCAATGTTTCCTCCTGGAAGGATCTACGGGAGGGATGCATGAAGACTGATGCACAGTACTGTGGAGTTGCAAGTTTTCAATCAATGAAACTCAAGGCAACAATATTACATCAGTTTGGTATATCAGATTTTCCTTAAATCAAAGGTAATAAGTACATTTCTTTTGGTGATCTATTGACAGGAATATTAGGAAATACCCATTAGATAGTATTTTGCATATCCCAGTTTATGAGCACCTGGGACCAGCGATGGATACCTGCACATTGTGGTTCTGCAAGTTGGACAGTGAAGCTGGCCATTTTCAAAACCAATCAACCCCCCTCACCTCCATTAAGAGGTACAGCCCTAAAGGGCCGACCCTAAGTCTCTGGATTAGGCCCAAGATCTCTCCCAATCAACTTCAATTGTATTTCTTGCACCTTATCACACATGGAAAGCTGACAAGTGGTGACTGCTTCCCTTCTACCAAATTCAATTGGTGACATGGAAGCAGTCTGTACCAATACAAGATAATAGCATACAATTTCTTACCAGAGAGATCTGTACAAGAGCCCAAGTACTGTTGCAAGCCAATGTGGGGCTGCAGGTTTTCCACTTAGTGAAACTCAAGGCAACAATTATTACCATGAACACCTGATATGCTGTCTTCAAAAAACAAATATATCTGATGCTCACTTGAAATGCCTCTAATTAATTTGAACATATTCAGTCCTTCCATCTAACTCTCCTTAAACTCGAGGTAACTTGAAAGTTTCTTTTGGTGGTCTGCTGACAGTGAAATATCCCTGGAAACCAAAACAAAAAATCAGGTTAATGGAGCCACGGCTACTTACATTCTACAAGGTTATACTGTTATATAATCTATAAACTAATTGTATTTAGAAATGAACACTTGTGGTAACCACAATCTCTAGTAGTGGGGAGGAGGAGAAAGAGGAGGGAGAAGAGGAGGAAGAAGAGGAAAAAGTGGTGGGAGAAGAAGAGGAGGAAGATGTGGAGGAAGTGAAAGAGGACAAGGAGGGAGGGAGGGAGGGAGGGAGAGAGAGAGAGAAAATACACTTACCTAACTGAAAGTTTGAACACATTTGTGATGGAATAGAGTGAAGACTTGATGGCAAGACGCAAAGCTCGGCGCAGCTGTACATCATGAGGCACTTGTGCCTCACTTCTCCTGATTGTTACCCTTCCAACCTTTTCCACGACCTAAACAGAACAGGTATGTAACCAGTCAGAAAAAAGGTCATAATTATCTACCCAGTATTTGAAAAATGCATTACACAAACACACAAAAACCTCTGACATACATAGACCAAAAGTTTTTTTCCCTTATTCAAAGTATATATCTATCCAAAGACCTCCTTCATCCCTCATCATCTTCGCACCTTGTGGATGAAGGGTCATCCCTGTCCGTTGCACATTGCTCTGGTCAAAGGGATACATACATATACCAAGGGCTTTTTCCCCCTTACAAGGGAGGTAGCCAAAGTCAAAAGGCATAAATCCACTCCCACCCATTTCATCCCCACATACTCCACTCCCATTCACCACTCCTCCCTCCCTCTTTTCTTGGCTCCTCCTGGATGATGGGTCATCCCTGCATCTAGCCCACTGCACTGGGTCTGAAGCAATGCAGCAAGACAGTACATCAAGCAAGGCTACTTCATTTAATTGGCAATCCTCCTCTCCATCCCCTCAAGCAGAAAAAGAGAAGATGGGGAGAAATCCCTTTGGGCTGTGTCAAAATATCATTCACACACACTCCCTAACCACCCCTGGTCAAAGGCAATTCAGCGAAATATAGTGCTTCTACAGCCAGGGCTGCCAGCTAGTTTACCCTTACTGCTTCATTTTAAGGCACATCACCCAGCCCACACTATCCACCCAAGAAAATTACGGAGTAGACACGAGGCAATCCCCTTTGGGCTGCATCATTTTGTTGCCCATTTACGAACACTCCTATTTTTTGCACTCTTGTTCACCAAACATTTCTGTTGCATCTAATACCCTTGCAGCCCATTCATCCATCTCATTCTTGGTCTTTTCTCAAATTCACTCCATCTACTTACGTTTTCCCACATTTTCTTTTTTAAGCTATTCTTGCCTCGTTCTTTCTATATGCCCAAACCATCTCACCACCTCATCCCTATTTGCCAGCTATCTTTACAGTCCCACTCTCCACTTCATCTCCATATTCTATCCATCCTCATTAAACATTCGGTCTCTTTTCAAATTCCATATCTCCACTTCATAAAGTGTCATGGACAAAATCACTACCTCGTACAATCTCCTCTTTATATTCATCCCCAGAAACCTATTTTTCATAACACTTTTCATTCCAACTCCCACCCTGACTTTCCTTAATTTACTCCACAATTCAGCCCCTCTCTGCCATCCCCTTTCACATGTAACCCCAAATATTCAAAGCTGTCCACTTTCTCAAGCCTCACACTTTCAACTCACCCTAAACCCACAACCATCGTCTCTCACCGTACATCTCATCTTATTTTGCCCACATTTACTTTCATGTTTCTCCCCTCATCCACCCCCTGTTCTGCCACCAGTGGCTTCAATCTATCCTCCAATTTAGTACGAAGCACAAGGTCACCCACAATCCATCGGCTCATCTCTACCTTCCCTCCTCTTTCACATTCCAAATTCAGACAATGAAAATCTAAACATATTCACAAGACCAAATATCTGGCATCCATTTAATCAAATAATCAGCAACAACCACCAAACTGGTCTACAAATCATTCATGGACTATAAATTATCGTTGTCTGGATAATGCTACAGAAGGCCAATGTAGGAGGGGGGTGTTCAATCTTCAAAGTGGCAAATATATCTAGGGCATTTTGTTTCTATAGCCAGACCTATACTGTGTTGGTTCTGTTTTAAAGCTGTAGTGGCTTGAATGCAGTCTTACTAGTGTAGTTCTTGCTTGCTGTGGGAAAGTTTTCTCTGTAAGGCTGTCTGGAGGAGTTTGGTAAAGTAGAGAGTTTGTTTGTTAGTCTTGGTATGCCTCTATAATACGTTCTTCTGCAAGGGAAACCAGGAGCAACAAACTGACTGACCTTAGTATGTCTATTTTGTGATCTGAATATGTATGTCATGTTGTATGGTGCATGTGGTATGTTGTGGATATTTTCTTTTTTTCTTTTCCTCCTACCATATTCATGTGCTATTTTATGAATATAAATTTGTTTTCTGTGGTGGTTTTAATGTATCAATAGAAAACTTATGAGCAGACAAAAAGAACACTAATTCTACAAAAATTGGCTCTGCATAGTAAGTTACATCAACATTCTACAAAATATCATACCTGTTGCAGCTCTAGGATAGCAGTGATGATGTCAGCAGTGTTACGTTGCACTACTCCAAATTTGTCTTCTGTGTATGAAGCCGCAACCAAGTCTCCCAAGGCTGGAAACATTAGAAGGGTTAAAAAACAGTAATATTTTTGAGAAGCTGATTTTTGAGAAGGAAGGCAATACAAGACCAGTGATGACAAATTGAGCCAAGAATACCCATTGGTGTAGTTTATTGATTATTTACATTAACATGCTACTATTAGGCCATACACCAAAGGCTTTTTTCCCCTTACAAAGGAGGTAGCAAAAAAACCAAAGGCATAAAACCCACTCCTACCTATTCCATCCCCACATACTCCACTCCCATACACCCCCCCCTCTCTCCCTCTTATCTTGGCTCCTCCTGAATGACAGGTCATCCCTGCATCTCACCCACTGCCCTGGGGTGGAAGCAATGTCACAAGACACAGCAAGGCCGCTTCATTAAATATGTGACCTCCTCTCTCTCTCTCTCTCTCTATCCCCTCATTCAGAAATGGAGATGGGGAGATCCCTTCCAGCTGCGTCAATTTATTTTTCACATATACTCCCTTATCCCTCATCGCCCACCCACTTCCCCTTATGCATCACAGCATCATCCATACACAACCATTCTCCATTCACTCCTATCTTGTCTTCTCCCTTCCTTCCTCAACAGACATTCCCCTTTTACCCCATCCATCCATCTCATCCTTGGTTGCCCCCTCATGTTCACTCCTTCCACCTCTGCCTTCCACACCTCTTTTACTGATCTTTCTTCACTCATTCTTTTCATGTGTCTAAACCATCCCAATACTCTTTCATCAACCCTATCTTCCAACTCCCTTTCCACCCCCGTTCTCCTCCTCACCCCCTCACTTCTCACTCTATCCTGCCTAGTACATACATACATATACCAAGGCTTTTTCCCCCTTACAAGGGAGGTAGCCAAAAAGAAAAAGGCATAAAATCATTCCCACCCATTCCATCCCTGAATACACTCCACACCCCTCCACCCTCCCTCTTATCTGAGCACCTCCTGAATGACGGGTCATCCCTGCACCTTGTCCACTGCCCTGGGTCAGAAGCAGTGTCGCAAGACAGCACATCCACAGCAAGGCCGCTTCATTAAATCGGCGACCCCCCCTCTCCGTCCCCCCATTGCATAAAAGGAGAGGACGGGGAGAAATCCCTTCGGGCTGCGTCAAATTTTGCTCACACATACTACCTCACCCCCCATCCCCCTGCCCATTCCACCTCATGCAATCACATCATCATCCATATACAACCATTCTCCATTCACCCGTCTTCTGTCCTCTCCCGTCCTTCCTCAACAGACATTCCCCTCTTCCCCAAAGCCCCCTTCACCCCATCCATCCACCTCATCCTAGGACGTCCCCTCATGTTCACTCCCTCCACATCTGGCTTCCATACCTCTTTTACTAGTCTTTCTTCACTCATTCTTTCCATGTAACCCCCATTAAACAAATGTCAATAAAACATCCACGGTATATTTTCTTAACTGTTGCTGAATATATGAACCCTTAAAAATAATCAGAGCAGAGAGGGATGATGAAAAATGTCACTAGATCTTGTACTGTATTTACAGAAAATTTTGTGAGGAATGTGTGTAGTGGCATTGGGAATCTCAATGCTTGAGTTGGAGATGAGCTGACAGGCAGAGTATTAGGGAGGTAAAGGGTGGCAAGTAAGAACTGTAATGGAAAGATTTTAAAGATTTGTGCTGCAAGAGAAATGATGATGGTCAACATGGTGTTAAAGAATAGACAAATATATGTGGGCCAAGGTGGTGAATGGGAGGGTATTTGAGAAGGCATCAATGGGCTAAGTAGTGGTATTCAAAAGGAAGACTGGAAAAATTCTGGTTGTAAATATATTAAAGGGAGAGAGTAGTTGATTGTCAGATCATCATCTGGTAGCAGGGAAATTGAGAAAGGGAGATAAAATGGAGGGGGATTTAAGGTGAGGGAGGCATAAAAATATTGAAAATGATCAAGTGAAATGAAACTGAAAATAACAACACATACCATGAGAAGCAGAGATAAGTTTGTGAGGTAGTAAAATATAAAAGTGAAACAGGAGTAGAGGAAGACTGGATACGTTTGCTGAAGTCCAAAAAGAGTATGTGGGATGAGGATGGAAGGAGAGGGAGTGAACGGGGAGAATAAAGAGGTGAAGGTTATGGTGACAGAAAAGAATCCAACTGAGCAGTCAGGGGGGGCCAGAGATGACACTATTCAAAAGGAGCTAAGATGGGAGAGATATCAGATGTGTTACGGGATAGGTGTTCGGCGAGTTTATGCTTTGACTTGGCTAACTTCCTTAAAAGGGGGAGAGGGCCTTAAGGTACATGTTTGTATGTCCAAATTGAATAAAAACACTTCCTCATAAGTCTATCCAACTTAGACCTTACCTTGAATAGCCCAAAGAACAGGCTGAGCTTCTGCAAAGATAGCACGATTGGTGGCCTCTGGGAGGTTGGAAAGGAAGAAACAGAAAACTGGGTACTGCTTCAAACCATGCAAAACCTGAAGTTGGAATAAAGCAGCCAAGCATTATTACAAAATAAAAACAAGTGGATAATCAAATTTCCACTGTATGAGTATGTGTGTGTGTGTGTGTGTGTATATGTATGTATACATATACATACACAGAACAACAACAAAACTGGCACCAACTCTTTCCAAAATGACATATGAACAAAGACTGTCCAAATTAGAATTACCAACTCTGGAACAAAGAAGGGAAAGAGGAGACTTACTATCTATAGAATTATGAAGGGAATGGAAATCTTAGATAAGAATGACTTATTGAAATGGGACAATGGAAAAACAAGAGGACACAAAAAAAGAGATAATTGCAGAGGAGATCTAGAATAAAAAGTGTCCTGCACGAGGATTAGTGCATCCCCAAAGCTTTGGTTCAGATAACAACCACTAACTTGCTTAACTTTCACTAACCTGTTTAACTTTCTCCTTCACTGTTGTGATGGTTGGAACTTTGGCCACCTCATTCTTATTAACATCTGTGCTGCTCTGTGCAGTGGTGGTCGAGGATTCCTCTGGACAGTTGTGCTTGCGTAGTTTCTCGGTAAACTTGCGGACAATATTAAGTGTTGGATTTACAAGGTCCTGCCAGTTTCGTGGGTGACCGCCTATGATGAAAAACACAAAAAGGTTATACGACTGCATACATACATATACCAAAGGCTTTTTCCCCCTACATGGGGGGGTAACCATAAAGAAAAAGGCATAGAAACCACTCCCACCCATTCCATTTCCTATATATTCCACTCCCCTCCACCCTCCTCCCTCCCTCTTATCTTGGCACCTCCTGCATACATATACCAAATCCTTTCTCCCCCCTTATAAAGGAGGTAGCCAAAAAACAATGGCATAAAAACCACTCCCTCCCATTCCATCCCTAACATACTCTTCCCTACCTCTTATCTTGGCACCTCCTGGATGACTGGTCAACCCTGCACCTTGACAACTGCCCTGGTTCAGAAGCAGTGTCATAAGACACAGCAGATCCATGGCAAGGCCGCATCATTAAATTGGTGACCTCCCTCCTCTCCGTCCCCTCATGCAAAAAAGATGGGGAGAAATCCCTTTGGGCTGCCTCAATTTATTTCTCACACATACTCTCCCAACCCCCCATCCCACACCCACTCCACCTCGTGCATCACAGCATCATCCATACACAACCATTCTCCATTCACCCCTATCTTATGTCCACTCCCGTCCTTCCTCAACAGACATTCCCCTCTTTCCTAATGTCCCTTTTAACCCATCCATCCATCTCATCCTAGGTCACCCCCTCATGTTCACTCCTTCCAGACCTCTTTTACTAGTCTTTCTTCACTCATTCTTTCCGTGTGTCCAAACCATTCCAATACTCTTTCATAAACCCTACCTCCCAACTCCCTTTCCACCACTGTTCTCCTCCTTACTTCCTCATTTCTCACTCTATCCAGCATAGTAACCCCCTATCATACTTCTCATGCACCTCATCTCAAACACATTCAAACTCCTCCTCTCTTACGTTCCATGTTTCTGCTCCGTGTTCTTTTTAACAGTCTAGCCATATCATTATACTTGTATCTAAGGTATGGAAGCTCGCTGGCTGAGCGGGTTAGGGTGTCGTTACTTTGCGGCGAAGATCGAGGGGATGACGGTTCGAATCCTGTAACCAGCAAAGTTGAACCAAGGGCATGGTTCATTAAATTCCATGCTACAAATCCCTCTGTGAGGGGCACCATCCAAGCCTTCCAATAGGAAGGAGTTTTCAACCTTATTGTTTTGAGGGGAATAAATACTCATGAGTATTACAACACCAACAGTTATTAATCAAACATACCTGGTTCACTGATTTCAAAGACTTGTGCCCTTCGAGCAGGATCACTGGCAGCCAGCCAATGAAGATCCCTGAAGGCGTGAAGCTGAAGAATAGGCAAAGCAGCCACCAAACCCTGACACAGTATCCAACAGTTTCCTTCATCATCTCCATCTAAACTGGTTACCGGAAATTCAATTGGCTGAAAATTAACAATTAATTGGATTATAAGCACTTGCTATAGAGATGCTGCATCTCTATAACTCAATTGGCAAAAAAATAACAATTAACTGCATAGGGGGGTCGGAGAGGGGGGGTCGCCAATTTAATGAAGCAGCCTTGCTGTGGATGTGCTGTGTCTTGTGACACTGCCTCTGACCTAGGGCAGTGGACAAGGTGCAGGGATGACCCATCATCCAGGAGGTGCCAAGATAAGAGGGAGGGTGGAAGGTGGAGGGGAGTGGAGTGTATTTAGGGATGGAATGGGTGGGAATGGTTTTTATGCCTCTTTTCTTTTTGGCTACCTCCCTTGTAAGGGGGAAAAAGCCTTGGTATGTATGTGTATAAGCATTTGCTGTAGAGATGCAGCATATCAATGTATTGGCTACCTGAGTAATGTGGTGGGGGATGGGGATCTTTCACCCCATGAAGTGCTAAGATGGGAGGGCAAATGAATAGGTTTTGGATGAGTGTGGGATGAGTGTATGGCAAACATAAGCTTAGACTTGGCATGTATGTACATGTGAACATTTGCCATATTATACAGTTACTAAACTCAAGCAGTTTTTGCAATTATTTGATACAAAATATGCCAATGTTCACAGCAGAAATGCAATACAAATTTTACTATAATGCAAGAAATATATTTGGCTTAATCTGTAAACAAGTCATTTCAGCAGCGTCATGGAATATTTGTCTAGGATCATGTCACAAACCTCACATTTATGAAATGCTCAGTTTGAATTTAGGTATTTGACCCTATACAAAACAAGGCTAGATTTCAAGGAAGTGAATTAAAATTGCATTATCAGATGCATACTGCCAATACAGTTTTGATAATCAATCAATCCACTGCCTCAGATCTCTTGCTAGAGACACATGGTTCCCAAGTAACTGGCAATAGCTATTGGATTGATCCACAATTCACTCAAGGAACAGATAATGTAATTTATTTGTTATTTACATTATTATAGTTTTTATTTATTATTTTATTATTATTATGATTTTTTTTTGCATCTGACCTAGATATGGACCAAAAGGTCTCCTGTCGGCATGCTCCGCCTTTGTAATCCTTTGTGAGGGTAAAGCTACAGTAGGGCAATGGAGGATGAGGTGTTTGGTGTCTCCTTTGTAGCGATTGCTATTGGGTAGTTTGCTTTCATGGCCCAAACATATTCTTTGTTGGTATTGTTTTCAAACTTGGTGGCCTGACTGCAGTCGTGCTAGTATGGTTAATGCTTGTCATGGGAAGGAATTCTCTGTGGGGCTGTCTGGAGGGTGGGCTGATGGGGTATTGAGTTTGGTGGTTGGTCTTTGAGTGCCTCTTATATCATCTGAATGTATGTATCTACCTAGTTGTATTATATACAAAGGGGAGCTACGCTTGTAGTGACCTGTCTGTATCTCTCAGCATCTAATTTGTTCTTAAATTCTTGTATGGTTTTTGCACACTATTGTTTTGTCCAATTTGTTCCAGTCATCCACCACTCTGGAAAACTTTTTTTTTCAGATCTCTTCTATAACTATCCTTTTTGAGTTTCTTTTCATGTCTTGTTTTTCTTTTAATCCACTTTAATAAATCTTCTCTGTCAAGGACTTCCATGCCTTTCATGATTCTGTAAATGGCCAGTAGATCTCCTCTTTTTCTTCTTTGTTCTAGTGTTGGTAGTTCCAATTTAGACAATCTTTGTACACTTTTGAAAGTGTTGGTGCCATCTTTGTCATTGCTCTTTGGGTTCTTTTCAATTTCTTTATATTCTTTTTTGTGCTGGGTATCCATAGTGTTGCAGCATACTCCAATCTTGGTCTTATCAGTGTGACTAGTATATTTTTCACCACTACTTCATCCAGGTAATTAAAAGCCACATTTATTGATCTTAGTAAATTGTGGGTTTCTCTGACTATTTTGTTCATATGCTTGTCTGGTGACATGTCTGTTAATAATTACTCCCAAGGTCCTTTTTGGAGCTGACATTTTTTACTTCCTTTGTACCAATTTTATATTGTCCTGATATTAATTTTTTACTTTTTCCAAACTCCATTATACTACATTTCTTGATGTTTAAGTTCACTTCTCACTTTTGGCTCCATAGGTTTCCATATGGATGTGTTGCAAGACCCATGTAATAGGCCGGTGTTGGTGTTTTGAGTAGCATGTTGCTAATACTATTTTTTTTTTTTATAGTTTGGACACATGGGAAGAATGTGTGATGAAAGATTAGTAAAAGAGGTGTGGAAGGCAGAGGTGGAAGGCAGAGGTGGAGGGAGTGAACATGAGGGGGCAACCAAGGATGAGATGGATGGATGGAGTGAAAGGGGCATTGGGAAAGAGGGGAATGTCTGTTGAGGAAGGAAGGGAGAAGACAGAAGATAGGGGTAAGTGGAGAATGGTTGTGTATGGATGATGCTGTGATGCATGGAAGGGAGTGGGTGGGGATGGGGGTGAGGGAGTATGTATGAATGATATTTTGATACAGTCTGAAGGTATTTCTCCCTGTCTTCTCTTTTTCTGCATGAGGGGAGGGAAAGAGGGGATCGCCAATTAAATGAGGCGGCCTTGCTGTGGATGTGCTATGTCTTGCTACATTGCCTCTAACCCAGGACAGTGGGAGAGATGCAGGAATGACCCATCATCCAGGAGGAGCCAAGATAAGAGGAAGGGAGGTGGGTGAATGGGAGTGGAGTACAGTGACTCCTCCTTATACAGTAATTCTTTATCTGGTAAATTCACAGTTACGGTATTTGGTAATTACTACCCTTGATTCTATTTATGGTACGAAAAATTCACAGATATGGTATCCGCTAGATATTTTGAAGAGGAAAGAGCAGGGAGAAGGTACGTCTGCCATATCCTATTATTACATGTTATAATGGGTTCGGTATATGGTAATTTCAATTTGCGGTAAGGTTTTCAGGAACCCATATCTACTGTATAATGAGGACTTACTGTATGTGGGGACAGAATGGGTGGGAGTGGATTTTATGCCTTTGTTTTTGGCTGCTTCCCTTGTATGGGGGAAGAAACCATTGGTATATGTACATTTTTTTTTTTTATAAGGTGTTAATGTTTGTGCTAGGTGATGGGATGGACGGGTGGGACTGAGGGATCTTGCATAAAAATATGTGCACATCATTCTTGGGTGCTGTTCTATGGGGAAATCATTTTTCTCCCATATGTAGATGTTCTACATATATTCCAAAAAGCCTTCTCTTATAAGGGAGATGGCCAGCTAAGCATGCTACACCCACCTTTCATCCATCCCCAACCCATATGTCGTCCCTTTTATCATAATTTCTTGTGGGCGATGGGTCATTCCCATCATCCACCCAATGCCTGGATCAGAAGCAACACAACAGGGCCTGATAACCAAACCTTGTTTACCTAGTGGGTCATTACATGGCAACTGTCCCCTTTCACCCACACACAAGAAATAAAGAGACGACATGAAGGAATTCCTTTGTGCGGCATCAAATAATCATCCATTCATACATACATACATATACCAAAGCTTTGGGGAAGAGGGGAATGTCTGTTGAGGAAGGACGGGAGAGGACAGAAGACAGGGGTGAATGGAGAATGGTTGAATATGGATGATGATGTGATGCATTAGGTGGAATGGGCAGGGGGATGGGGGGGTGAGGTAGTATGTGTGCGCAAAATTTGACGCATCCCAAAGGGATTTCTCCCCGTCTTCTCCTTCTATGCATGGGGGGGACGGAGAGGGGGGGGGGGTCGCCGATTTAATGAAGCGGCCTTGCTGTGGATGTGCTGTGTCTTGTGACACTACTTCTGACCCAGGGCAGCGGACAAGGTGCAGGGATAACCCGTCATCCAGGAGGTGCTAAGATGAGAGGGGGGGTGGAGGGGTGTGGAGTGTATTCAGGGATGGAATGGGTGGGAATGATCTTATGCTTTTTCCTTTTTGGCTACCTCCCTTGTAAGGGGGAAAAGCCTTATGTATATGTATGTATGTATGTTTTCCCCCCTTACAAGGGAGGTAGCCAAAAAGAAAAAAGCATAAAGCCATTCCCACCCATTCCATCCCTAAATACACTCCACCCTCCCTCTTATCTTATCTAGGATCCATTCATAGCCATTCTTATCTCGCACCTATGTCTTGCCCTCTCCCTTCCCTGCTCCACAGACATCCTAAGTCCCCCTTCATCCCATTCTCAGTCCCTCAAGTTAACCCCATCCACCTCTGCCTTCCATTCTTTTGGCTAGTCTTTCTTCACCAATTCTTTCCATATGTCCGAACCATCAAGTTGGGTAAACAGGGCAGTTGGCCCTGCTGCGGATATATTGTGTCTTGATGCATTACTTCTGACCTGGGCAGGGGGTGTGGGACAGGGATGACACCTTCATCTACAAGAAATCAAGTCATAAGGGAAACAATTGAGTGACAAGATAGGAATGGGATGGGTGCCTTGGCTGGCTACCTTCCTAAAATGGGGGAAGATGCCTCTTGGTCTATAAAAAAAATAAAATTATAGATAGATGGATAGATATATTTTTTTTCATCATGTCCCCATTTTATGAAGCAGATGGAAAGAAGATCTTGAAGGAATGATCTCATTTACTCTGTAAAATTTTTGTGTGGATGAGGAGGTGGGGGGGGGGTGTTATATAATAGAGCAGTAAAGGTAAACCAGCTCAAGTTGTTGGGCCCTTATGCGGAAGTACAATCCACTGCATTGCCTTCAAGTTGAACAGTGAGGCAGGAGACACAGATGATTCTTCATCCATGAGGTGCTGAAATGTACATACATACATATACCAAGGCTTTTTCCCCCTTTCAAGGGAGGTAGCCAAAGAGAAAAAGGCATAAAATCATTCCATCCCTAAATACACTCCCCTCCCCTCTCTCTCTTATCTTAGCACCTCCTGGATAACGGGTCATCCCTGCACCTTGTCCACTGCCCTGGGTCAGAGGGAGTGTTGCAATATGATATGTAAGGAGTGTTAAATGGGTTATAATACATAGACAGTGACTGACTTTGCCACTCTCATCCCCTATATTGTCGAAAGGACCTTTGGCACCCATTCTAAATCAATCTCATCCATATACTATCTATTATAGAACTCTTACCTCTGTTACAAAGATCCGCATAATATGTATAAAGAGCTGCAGAAGTGAAGCCACCACAAGGATAGAGAAACCAACAGCAAGGAGAAGAGGTAGGTCCAACAGCATCCATGGAGTCCAGCCATCACCTTCAGCGATTTTCAAGGTAGAGGCAACAAAAGACCTAATTGTTGCACCTAAAACATAAACAGACATCAAAATGTTATAACTTTATTATACATACACACACACACACATTTTTCAGACAATATTATATGGAGTGGATTCAAGTGGAAGAGTGTCTTATTTGACCGAGACCACACCCATACCCCCACTCTCCGTCCCCTCATGCAGAGAGAAGACAGGGAGAAATCCCTTCCAGCTGCATCAAAATATCATTCACACATACTCTCTAAACCCACCATCTCCCACTCACTTCCTTCCATGCATCACAGCATCATCCATACACATTCTCCACTCACCCCTATCTTCTGTCTTCTCCCCTTCCTTCCTCAACACATATTCCCCTCTTTCCCAACTCCCCTTTTACCCCATCCATCCATCTCATCCTTGGTTTCCCCTTTATATTTACTCCTTCCACACCTCTTACTATTCTTCACTCATTCTTTTCATGTGTCCAAATCATCCTAATAATCTTTCATCAACCTTTTCTCCCAAACCCCTTTCCATCCCCATTCTCCTCTTCACCTTCTCATTTCTCACTCTATCCAGCCTAGTAACTTGCACCAAACTTCTCAGGCATTTCATCTCAAACACATTTAAATTTTCTCTCTTATGTTCCATGTTTCTGCCCCATACAGTGCTGTTGGCACAATCACTCCTTCATACAATCTCCTCTCAGCATACATTCCCAAATGTCTATTTCTCGTTACACTTTTTAATTCCCCAAGGCATTTATTTGCTTCTCTCAATCTACATTCTACCTCCACCTCCACTCCTCCCTTTCGCACCAACGTATCTAAAACTATCCACTTCCTCCAGTCTCTCCCTTAATACTCACAATTTGCTGCCACATTCTCCCCTTGTGCATATCATCACCTTACTTTTACCCACATTTATCTTCAACTTCCTTCTTTTGCACACCTTCCCAAACTCCATCACCAACTTCCTTAATCCCTCCTCTGATCCTGCTACAAGTCAGCAAACAACAACTGGCCTATCTCCCATTTTTTCTCTATTTTCTTTAACCATCTCCAATCCCTGACTCATTAATCTCTTGCACCAACCCATCCATGTATAAATTGAACAGCCATAATGACATAACATCTCTGGTAAAGTCCCACCTTTACCTCAAACCACTCACTCTCCATTTCTAATACTAACACAGGCTCAACTACTCTCGTAAAATCTTGACTGCTCTTACAGGCTTTACACCTATCCTATATATCTGCAACACCTCCCACAGTGCCTTCCTGTCTACCCTGTCATGAGCCTTTTCCAAATCCATAACCCCACAATAATATCCATCCAATACCCCAGACGGGTAGTTCAAGTACAAAAAAAATTGTGACTAACCTACAAGAGTATATGCAAGAGCCACAAGAAGCAATGTTGACACAGACATGCTGTTGGAATGTAAAGCTTCCTTGACCAAATTCAGGTTGAATTTAGCTTTGAAGCTCTGGACTTTGCCTGGCTGCACCACGTCAAAGGTTACTAGACCACCATTTCCAAGGTGATAATGTGTGGCAAAACGAAACCCGAGGACAAATCCCACAAACATGACGAAGAGGGTGTCATTGTTGAGGCAATGGCCATCTCTGGAAGGATGAACATCATTGTTACAACTGATTAGAATAGGTAATTATTCAATTATGAACAAACGCCTTTCTAAAGCTATCCAAGTCTTCATATCAAATCTCAATCCCATCCCTACTCAAGGTGTACCAAAAAGCTAAATAAAATAGCCTGGCACCAGACATAATAAAGGGTTAAATATTCAAAACCAGTGTTAACCCCTTTGCTACTGAATAAGTAATGTGCAGCTCAGTAAAATAGCCTGGTAACTGCCAAAATATATAAAAACATAATAGCTTATACAGAAGGGAGTTTGGCCCTACTCCTATTGAAGGGTAGTACAGAACTAAACAAGACAGCCAAGTGGTAGCCAGAATAAATGGATAGGTATCCTTCTGTATCGACAAGGTTAATATTAATAATTGCTGCCTTGAGTTTCACTGACTAAAAACCTGCTGCCTCACAGTGGCTGGCAATGGTCCTCAGGTCCTCCTATTGATCTCTCTGGGAAGACTTGTATGCCCCAACACACAATTTTGAACCAAACATCATATAAACAAGTAAAAGTTATAATTAACATGAAAATACTCATTATTTTAACTGAGGCGAGATAAAACTTACCCATCTGGGCAGGGTATGGCTAGTGACTGAAATCTATTAGACACCAGAGTTGCATAATGGCTGACAAGGTAGGAGCAACATGATGGAATGATGATATAGTGGAATAATGTTGACAAGCGAAGCAAACGCTGTATGTACTGCCACCCTTGCTCAGGAACCCATCCATAAACTGCAAGACAGATATTTCAAGGTTTTTCAGTCTAAGCATGTATGTGATCCAAGTAACAAAAAAAATATACAAGATAATTCAGTATGGTAAATTTGTGGTTCAGTAGAGGGAGGAAAGTAGTAGCACTGTTGGTAAGTGATGTGACATCATGGTGACATGGAGACCAGTGTCATTGAGGATGATATAGGTGAAGGTGAAAATAGGAGGGGAGATGTGGGTATCTGTGAGTACATATGACCCAGGTGAGTGTGCTGAGAATTTTGGGAAAAATGTAAATGTACGTATTTGGGGAGCTTGATGCTCGAGTAGGAGAAAAGATCAGGAAAGTATGGGGTGGTAAGGAGCAATAGTGGAGAGATGTTGGAGATGTGGACTGAAAGGGAAATGATAAGAGTGTTTAAGAGAGAAGAGAGACAAACAGGTTTGCAGGCATGGGGGTAGATACTGAGGAGACAGAAAGAATATATACCACAAGGATTTTGGTCAGATTATTGATGTGAATGTGTGTGTGTGTGTGGGGGGGGGAGGTGCTATATATTCATTCCCCCATAGGTGAGAGGACGATTTCCAAAATCCTAGGGAGATGTATCCCTCTCCACTCCCCCAGAGAATTTATTTCCATGCATGCAAGAGCATAATTACTGTCAAAACAAAAGAATTGAACTTCATAAATGTGCTGTAAAAAATAATTTGAGGAACAGAAAGGCTACCAATGTATAGTGCATGGCATAGGCAATTGATTACATTCTAAACTTCACACGTATTTGCAAACTTCTTTATATAGTATCCCCATTATATCATTTGCAGGCCTCCTGATATTATAAACTTACCCGAGTAATTTCTAGCATGAAACCTTGTGAAGAATATAAAAATAATAGATGGCAAGATATGTCTCCACAAGAAAGATGGATAAGCCACAATTATCAAATGGTCAAATGCGGCAGAAACTTCCCACTGTAGAAGAGCTGGTACCATACTGAAGGCCCAATATATGCAAGTGCACAATGCAGCTTGCATAAATATCATGCAACATAATGCTGTCATGTACTGCCCAAGCAGCACCTGAAAAAAAAGAAGAATGAAAATGAACATATGAACACACATTAAAACTACACAAATCTATATAACAAAAGGCTTCTCCCCATGTATAGGAGGTAACCAGTCAAGTCATATACACACACTATCCATCCCACACCCATTTGTTTCCCCATTAAAAATTTCTTACCCCCTTGCGGATGATGAGCCATCCCTGCCCAATGCTCATAAGAATGAAGGAGACTGCAAGAGACCATAAGGCCTACACTAGGCAGCTTCGTATCCATCACCACCTGCATCCCCATCCATAAAGTTGTCTCATCGTTTCTTAAAACAACTGATAGTTTCAGCGCTTACTACATGGTTACTAATTCTATTCCATTCATCGACCACCCTATTAGTAAACCAATTCTTGCCTATTTCCTTTTTAAATCTAAATTTGTCCAGTTTATAACCCTTACTGCGAGTACTGCTCTGTTGTTTTAATATGACCATGTTTGCATCACCCTTGTTAAAGCCTTTGATCCACTTGAACACCTCTATTACATCACTCCACACTCTGCATCTTTCCAGAGAGTGTAAGTTAAGGTGCCTAAGCCTCTATTTGTAAGGCAAATTTTTGAGTCCATGCATCATTTTAGTCATTCTTTTCTGCACTGATTCTTGTGAATTGATGTCCATTCTGTAGGACGGAGACCTATCTGGGTCAGAGGTGACGCAGCAAGACAAGAGTACCTCCACAGTAGGGCCTAAGAGCTGAAGCTGGTTTACCCCAACTGCTTCATTTACATGGCAAATCTCCCTCCTCATCCCCTCTCTCTTTCCTGCTCAACAGACATTCCCCTTATTAGCAACTCTCCCTCTTCATCCCATTCCTGGTCTTCCCCTCATGTTCACTCCATTTATCTCTGGCTTCCAAACTCCTTTTGCTGGTCTTTCTTCATTTATTCTTTCCACATTCCCAAACTATCCCAGCATTCTTTCATCAACCCTATCTAACATATTAAAACAAATACATAATGATCATCTTACAACTAAACCTTTATAACTGTATTACTGAAAAGAATCCACACATCCATGTGTGTATTTACCTAATTGTAGTATAGGGTACGTGTACCAATGGAGACGCACTTGCCCTATGCAGACGCATTTGACACAAAAAACTTCTACCTGCTGATGGTGAATAGATAGGAGTATAATTATAGGCTCAAAAAATCTCTTAACTATCCCCTCATAATGTGATTTTTTTTAGCCTATAAATATGCTCCTATCTATTCACCATCGGCAGGTAGAATTTTTTTTGTGTGTCAAATGTGTCTGCATAGGGCAAGCGAGTCTCCATTGGTACACTTGTTCTACAGGAGAGGAACAACAGTCACTGTTCCTGTCTCTTATTCTCTAATTTCTCATCATACCTAGACTGAAATTCATGTACAGTTAACTTAACTTATGTCCTCAATTTCCAATCATCATATTTAGATCTGAACTTGTGTATTGTTTGAACTTGGACTTTATCACTTCCTAAGCTATTTCAAGTATTTATGCATTAAATGGAAAACTATTTCTCCACATCCTTTAGACATGTAGTCTTTCTTAATCTGCTCCAATGACCTCTTAAAGTCCTCCCACCTTTAGTGTGTGTGTGTGTGTGTGTATTTACCTAGTTGTATTTTACAGGAAGAGAGCTATGCTCAGTGACCTGCTTTTGTACCTTTTAGCATCCAGTTTGAGCTTAAATTCTTGTATATTTTTTGCACTCGCTGCTTCCTCATTCAGTTTGTTCCAGATATCTATCACTCTGTGTGGGAAGCTATTCTTTTTCAGATCTCTTTTGTAACAACCCTTTTCAAGTTTCTTTTCATGTCCTTCTACCCCACTTTAGTAAGTCATCTCTGTCAAAGACTTCCATTCTTTTCATAATTCTGTAGATGGTTAGCAAGTCTCCTCTTTCTCTTCTTTGTTCCAGGGTTGGTAGTTTGAGTTTGTCCAATCTTTCTTTGTATGTCAATTTGGAGTGTTGTTCTTTGAATTCTTTCTAAATTCTTTATGTTCTTTTTAGTACTAGGTGTCCATAGCGTTGCAGCATACACCAATTTTGGTCTTATCAATGTAACTAATATTTTCTTTACCATATCTTCATCCATATAGTCAAAGGCCACTTTCATGAAGTGTGGCTGTAGATTTGGTTGGGGTTATTTTGAGTCTATTTGTAGTGAACCAGGTGTTCAGTGTGTTTAAGTATGGTTGTAGTATTTCTGCAGCTTTGAGTTATGGTGTGTACATGTAATTGTCATGCTGTCTGCATAGGAAGATACTTGTATTTCTGAGGTGTCGGGTCAGGATATATTGTGTATATAAAGATTAAAGAGTGTGGGGGATAGAACTGAGCCCTGTGGTATTCCACTCTTAATGTTTTTGGTGCGAGATGATTGATCATTATGTGACAAAGGCATTTCTACCTGCCAGATAACTGGCCAGCCATCTTTTGGTATTATTGTGCATGTCTTATATATTCTGTTTGTAAGGTTGTGATGGGGGATGGCATTGAAAGCTTTACTAATGTCTAATGTTAAGAAATGTTCTGTGATGGGGCCTTTCTGAATTTGTGTGAAGTTTATTGGAGTGTGGAATAAAGTGGTCTAAAACTTGTTTTGATTCAACAAGGGGGTATGTGGTGTTATGAGTTGAAGTATGATGCATTCTATGATTTTGGAAGGGGTGCAAAGAACTGCAATTGGGCAATGTGATGTTGGAAGGTAAATTGACTGTTGTGGTTATTGCTGTGTGAGGACATGTTACTCTTGGATAGTGCAATACTGTTGAGCATTTTGTAGAGTTTAATGGAGTTTGTTTTGTGATTGTGTTAATGAAAATTTGCATATTGTGTGTTTTCTGTTTATTTATTTTGTTGTTTATCTCAGTGTTTAGTGCTTGTATTTTGAGGAATAGGTGTAGAGGTAGTGTTTAAGTGTATCACACTGTCTGATGAGGACTTGGATTTCTGGTGTGAAGTTGTGGTTGGGCAATTCTCTCATCTCTGGGGATGTAATTCTTGTCTGCATTTTGTATAATTGTATTAAAGTGAGCACAGCAGTGTTTATGTTTGTGATTGGTGTCTTGTTTTGTGTCTCAAAATGTTGTTCAATCTCTTCAGTAAAAGCTTCCCAGTTTGCTATCTTGTAACTGGTCTGTGTGTGCATGGCCAACTGGGGTGTTTTATGTTTTGGTGATAATGATTGGAAGGTGGTTGAATCCGAGGGCTCCAACCACTTTCCATGAAGTTGTTGGGGTTAGGCAGGGGGAACAGAAGGTAATAACAGAAGAGGAAGTAGCACAGAGGGCTTGATGGGGGACATGTGTATGATTGTGTGTGTTGTTCATAATTGTCAGAGAGTCAAATTTTGTTTGTATATCAAGCCCTCTGCCTGTGTCGGCGTTGTTGATATACCATGCCAACGAATTGGTGCTGATGTCACCACCCATGATAAGGTTAAGGATGGTGGCAAATTGATTAAGTTATGTGGAACTATGAGGGATGATAGGGGGGGGGGGATGTACATGTTAACTATTGTCAGTGTGGATTTGATTGTGTTTCAGTGGTGTTGTCTGTGGTAAGGAGGTTGGTAGTGGCCTTGTGTCCATGAGGAAGATAGATTGGCGGATTAGGGTGACGAGTCACTGCTGTTGCCTGACTGCATGTTTGTTTTATTGCAATTTGCCTTTGTATACATACATGCACCCTTTCCTCATCCGAAAACTTTAGAACAAAAGAAAAACATGAGTCCTTTGCCATCTCTAGCCTTGGGGTCTATCACTCTATAGGGATTTCTTTGCCTATATAATTTCATTTTCTTTTTGTCTGACAGTTACTGAGTTTGTACCCCACTCATGTTTTTTCTCACCTGACAGAGACCAGTTTCTTATCTGATTTATGTGGTTACTCAAGTGACAAATTAAAATTCAAAATATAGAAATGCAATTACTCTTATTCCAACTGCTAAGGTAAGAGTTGGGAAATGGTCACTATTAGGAAACATAATTCCAACCGACATTCATCGTAGATTTAATTCAGCCATTTTTGCATGCTAACAAGCGTTGTAAAAAATGTCATTTTGAAACCCAATTGGGGGACAATTTCTTTCTTCTTTCTCAAGGAAGAGGAGAAGTTGATTTTCAGCTGCATGGTGTGCCCAAGTCTGTTCTAATTAAGGGGCACATGTCAAGACTGAGCAATCTCAAAAAGCACATGAAGAGAACCCACACTGCCAAGTTTGTACAGTCTGTGGAGAAGATGAAGGCAGGTTCTCTTCCCGGGAAAGCTAGGCTTAGGCTTCCTTAGATTTGAGTAGTTGCCCTTTGTCAAGTTAATTCTTACCATCATTTCCCAAGAAAACATGCCAACATTGGGGAGTCTTTTACATTACGGCTGCAGGCAGTGGCATGCCGGATTAACAAACTTGTTACATTTTTCATTACCTTTTTGGTTATTAATGGATTAATGATTAACAAAGTTAACTTTTTGGTTAAGAGTGACCACCTCTGCTCTTTGACAAAAATTATGTATTTTTTCTTCCTGCTGCCATAAAAATTGATATACGTTTTCTTTGTTGTCAAAGGGAAGCCAAGGAGAAAGTTTAACAGCTCTATTACATCCGACATAAATAGAAATGTGCCACTTGGTATTGATGGGATTAATCAAGATAGATATAACCTCTTCCAAACTGACCGATTGTGATTTGGTTTAACATCACAAACTCGTCCTATCGGGAGGCTAGGACTGTGCCCCTTACAGTGAACTTTATAGCATGGAATTTAATGAACCATGCCCTTAGTTCAACTTGCTCCGAGCAGGATTCGAATCATCATCATCTCGACCTCCGTCGCAAATAACGACATCCTAACCTGCTCAGCCAATGAGCATCCACAAACTGACAGAGCGGAGATAAATATATTGGCAATAACTAGAATAACATTAAAAGTGGTGCCCTGTGTGGAAGGTATTAATCTTTAGGCCAATTCTCTTTAAATTTGATATTGTGACCTTGAATTCTATAAATCAATACAAAGCTGTCAAAAATAGGAATGATCCAGTTTTCAGCATCCTTATCCTTAGTGAAAGTTATAAGATGTGAACCAACTTCCCAAGTGCATATTACCTATAGTTGGACACCAATATAATTTTATCATTATGCTGCCCCAATATAATTTATAAATAAAGATAATCAAATATAATTTTTTTTGCTACTTTTATTAATCTTATTGAATAAATGCAAAACTTATCTGTATGACAGGGTAGCATCTAGACATATTACTAATATTTGCATCATAATTCTGCTTCTTCATATGCGAGATGTAATTTTATGTTATCTTCTGAGAACCGAACCTGGAACAGTCAAGGGTCATTTATTGTAACTCATACAGGTTCCTTCACCAAAAACAGCTTTCACTTCACAGGTGCTCAATTATGGAACTCACTACCTATGTTCATCAAGCAGTCAGATAGCAATGTTACTTTCAAGAAAAAAGTCAAGGATTACAATACATCTCAGCTATGGACTGAGAACAGCCTCGATTTTATGTACTACTAGCCTAGTGAGGGGTACAAGACTCCATGAGTAATACCATCCAAATCTGCATTCACTCATAACTGTTCCGACCTTCCCTTTTTGTCCTTCAGAGAAGCATAGTATAACAATGTTTGATGCTCAAAACTGGTTTCCACCTTTGTTTTGCTTGTCATAGCATGGTGCATATTTCTGGTATGGTCTGAGAGCAGTTATGATCTGCTCATAATACAAGTCTGGTGAATCATGGTACCAGGCAACAAGGTAATTGGACCTTTCCCTCCAGCTCCTTGTAGTTTTACTCATATCAGTACTGGTACCCTGTACCCTACTTCTGGTGCTGCAGATTATAATGTACTTCTTCCTGGTGCTCAAACTAACATGTAATTGCCCACTCTGTCCTGAGGTATAGGTAATTTTTGTAATTAATATGCGACCCAAGCTGCATGTAGCATTCACTACAACTACATGTTGATGGCCTACGACCTTCTATTCCATGATACTTTATATTTACTTATACCTGGGGATAGACCCCCTTTTACTGTCCTATGCTTGCTGCTACAGCGGTAGAATAATGTAGTATATCACTAATGGTGCTACACTGATCTGGTACTCATATTGTTGTGGTACCTTTTAGTACTACTCTGTTATTCCTGATGCATAATGCAATGTTCCTTTATTATGCTGGTGCTCAAATCTTGGTCTCAATCCTATATGTTATGAACATTTTAGTAGTATTAGCAAATCTATAATGTTTATATGTCATATGGGTACTGATTGGTATTACGCATGACTGTTTCTGGTCCCCTTAACCCCCATGTATGTTGTCTGTGAAACTTAGTGTAGAATAATGTAATGTATTTAATGAGGACCACAATGGAAATAAGCTTACATGCTTTTTTGTGTTATCCTTGACAATTGTAATTGTAATTTTGAACTACGTGTTCTTTTCATTATCTGTATTTCATGTATCTGAATTATTGCCAAGTAATCATTATTCTTACTATGATAATGACTTTCCTTCTATAGTCTATTGTGGGAAGTGCTATTGTATGAAATTTTGTTCTTACACCATGTGACTTTGTGAGTATTTAAGTGTGTGCACACATGAAAATACACACATGACAGTGCAGATAAAATTTTGGTGTTTCCCAATATGTCAGTGTATTGATCATTAATAAATGCTGTATAATTATAATGTATTTAATTTATCAGTCAGGGTGGTTTTGCTGCTAAGACTAAGTAAACTTTACTGACATGACAGCAAAAAGACATTCAACTAAAGTGGTTTAAACGGTCAGAATTGTGTTTATCATATGTTCTTCACTTGATAAACAGCATATTTCATGGAGAAAGGTGGCAATTTTTAAAACACCCGAATATTACCGCCAGCAAAGTTCAAATGGCCTCGGCCAATAAATCTCAACTGACACTACAGTAGAGTAACATAATTTTTTCTACTACAACACAATATTCTAACATCAAATATCTCTGTGTCAACTATTGTTATCATATATACATGATTATAATATGTACTTACTCGTTTTTCGTAAAACTCTTCAACCTTCATCCTTCTCTAGCGGTTGGTGTTCAGGTTCTGTTCAAGTTGTTTTGCATTTGTAGCGGCACACCTCTGTATACGATATCCTATTTACTTCCATAACTGTCTATTACGCGCTTCGATTTTGTTTTTCGTGCTTTATTTGTTTACATTGACTATACTCACTTTTCTACGTGCACTTTATTCGTCATGTTTTCTAATTTTCACATTTTGTGCAGTTTTTCTTTTTGATCCTCTATGTTAATCTATTCAAATAGAATATTTTCTGCAACTTGTTCTTTATCATCTTTCAATTATTTTATTTTACTTTACTGTCTTCTCTCACTTTTCGGTCACTGACAGAGAATCTTGAAGTGTAGCAGGTCTTCCTACGTTTTATTACAAAATTTGCATATCTTTTCTTCCTGGTGTTTCGCTTCCATAATGGCAGGCAGTTGTCTCTTGCCCTGTACCATGTAAATGACTGGTTTATGATCATAGCATGTATTTTCTTTTCATTTCTGCGTTCCATTCTGTATATCTTCAAAATCTTTTTTCTATTTCTTCTTTCCATTCTTTAGATTTTATTCTATTTGATAATTCTTTTACCTAATTTTTTCTTAACCCTCGTGATGTTACCTCATTTTCTTGCACTATCTTTATGTAGTTTGGTTCCATTTGCATTTCTTGTCTTCCTTTATGTTTCTCAAGATATTTTTTAACAACACATTCTCTGTCATGAATACTATTTATGCATACTTCAATCTTTCTTCTATTATTCTCATTTTAATTGTGGATATATCTATCCTCTCACTTTGTCTATTCCTCCGTATTTAGGTGCCCCCGGAACTGTTCTGAAGGAGCGAAGAAGCAAGTGTATTAGTGAGTGGATTCCGCGAGATGGTAAGTGTGAGCGTTCCTGATTGACCCCAGGTGAGGCTTGAGCGTTCCTGATTGACTCCAGGTGAGGCTTGATCGTTGAATGGGCAATAGCCGAAGCGTAGTCAAGAGAGTGGATCCGATGGCAGTGAGAGGAGGGGGGTGGTAGGCGGGCGAGTGTTGTTTTATCTCTTTCCTTCCAAGCACAACTCTAAAAGCAGAGAATTAAGTGGCTCGGGAATTATGTTTATTTGTCAGAGGTGTAAATCCGCTCGGCAGCGTTAGCGAAGAGGCAAGGCATGTGCGGGACGGTCGACAGGAGAGGCCCGACACATCCTCCCCCACGACCGGCGGGCGAAGAGTTAAGGGCACTGACTGAGAGTTCGATTAAGGGCGACGACAGACCTCTGCTAAGCCAGCTAGAGAGTGTGTCTCTCTTTTCTTCCAATCACAACTCTGAAAGAAGAGAATAACGTGACTTGGGAAATGCGTATATTTGTCTTAGTTGTAAACCCGCTTGCCAACGTAATCCAAGAAGTCAGCCTTGTGCCACACCGGCAGCAGCTAAGGAGAAAAGACTCCTCCGCCGCGACCGGCCGGCGAAGATCGATGTAATAGAGGAAGGAAAAGGAGAAAGAAAGAATAATGAACCAACGAAAAGACGACTAGACATGAGTAGAGTACAATCGTCACTAGAAGTGATACCAAATAGGACTTGTTTAAACGACACCCCAAAATCAACTCAAAGGTAGGAAAATAATGTTTTCTCAGGTTTCCAAAGAGGTAGAGCAATGTTAGGTAAAAGGTTAGATGCAGAGAGTGAATCTAGGTATAGCAGTATACTAAGAAGAAAAGGCATTAACGACGTGATGGAGGAATCGATAGATTTAAGAATAGATTATAGAGCAATGCACAGAGAAATGACTAATCTACGAAAAGCTAACGAAGAAATGAACAGAGAGCTTAGTGAACTAAAAAGTGAACTAAACATGATCAGAAGTGATAACGAAAGAAAGAAAAATGAAGAGAAAAACAAAAATGAGGAACTGATAAAAGATGTCTAAGAACAAATACAAGCAGTGACCGAAAAAGTGGAAGAATCAATTAAGGAGACGGATCTCCTAGAAATTAAAACAATCAGTGGAAACAAGAACAAGAAAATCAGAAAATAACATCTAAAGAAATAGTACAACAACAGGTGGAGGAAAATGCTATAGAAACGGTAATTAAAGCAATTGAAGAAAAGGAAAATTGGATTAGAGACACAGTAGATAAAGAAAGTGCATTGTAGTTTATGTTATTAAAGAAAACATAATGTATACAAATATCAAAGAGAAAAAGAGGAGAGAGAAATTGCAAAGGAAATTCTGAAAGTGGTTCAGGAAGGACAAGAGTTCGACAAAGACATCGACGAGGTGCATCGGCCACTAAAAATCAAACTAAGGACTCAAATGATAGCTGAAGAAGTACTATAAAAAGCAGCAAAGCCAGCAAATAGTGAAAATTGTAAAAATGTATGGATAAAAAAATGAGCGATGAGGATATAGAAGAAGAAAAGGCACTTAGAAATGAAGAAAAAAAAAATAAAATAAAATAAAATAAATAAATAAATAAATAAATAAATAAATAAATAAATAGAAATAAATAAAGATCGAGAAAGGAGTCCGGCAAGGCGATAAAATTTCATCCAAACTATTCACAGCTTGTTTGGAAGAGATTTTAAGAAGGTGAGCTGGGAAAAGAAAAGTTATTAATGGTGACTCATTTAATCACCTAAGATTTGCGGATGATATTCTTATTTCGGAAAGAGCAGAATACTTGCAAGACATACTAAGTGATCTGAACAAGGAAAGTCTCAATGTAGGTTTGAAGATGAATAAAAGTAAAACCAAAGTAAGGTTCAACACGAAAATTCAAGGTAAACCAATTGTAAACAATGGTGAAAATATTGAAGAGGTTGAAGAGTATAATTATTTAAGTCAGATGCCAAAAATGATATAAAATTATGAAAATAAAGTAAAAAGAAAATACCACAACCGGTTGGGAAATGTTCGGTGAATATGATATCATGAGACACTCTCTACCGATACGAGTATGCTCAAACTGACGAAGGCGATGTAGACAAATCTGAAACGCGCACAGAATAGAATTAAGAGATCAATGGTGGGAACAACACTGGAAGACAGGAAGACAGCAAGTTAAGTGAGAGAGCAGACTGGAGTGAAAAAATATTGTGGAAGTAATAAAAAGAGAAGTGGAATTGGGCAGGTAAGTTAGTATGAAAGAATGATGGGCGATGAAGCGTGTTACTTAGCGGACGATGGGGAGTGTGTAAGAGGGAAACTAGACAGAAGGTGGAGAGAAGAAATAGAGAAGTTTGCAAGAGTAACGTTGTAGAGACTGGCGCGGTCATGCGAATCATGAAATGATATGAGAGAATCCTTTTGGTCAGCAGTGTAATCGGAATTGCCGATAGATTGAAATTATAAATACAAGAAGGGGGCTACGTTCATGGGGTCCTGTCATTTATTCTCCAATCATATTATTGGTACTGACCACAACAATCAATTTGCAGCCTCTTCGGTGTGCGTAATTAAATATGGTCTTGGATCACGTGTTGTACTCGTGATCGACAGCTATTTCCCTCCCGGAAGAGAGCTCAGAGCTCATACATGACCGATCTATGGGTAATGCTGTGACCTTACACGCACACACACCCAACTCTCCGCCCACGAGAATTGGAGTAACGACTCGCAGCGCAGCGATACTGAAATTATTTCAACCCTGGGCGAGATTCGCACTCGGAACGCCGTAATGGCGCCCGCGAACGCTACCACTGCGCCGTCGAGTCGTGTGTGTGTGTGTGTGTGTGTGTGTGCGCGCGCGCGTGTGTGTGCGCTTATACTTCTGAAATTCATGCCTAGCTTTGAATTTATACGTGTTTTTAACTTGGGCTGTATTAATTTTTAGGCAATTCCAGAAACAAATGCACCTGAATGGAAAACTATTTCTTGACATCCTTAAGACTTTTTTTTCAGTTTGTTCTCCCGACGTCGCGAGTCTGTCTCATCCCAGAATATGAGAGTTTTATTTATTTGTTTTATTGTTATGAACACTACTACCATCAAATCGTCTCTTTTCTCTTCTTTTTTTTAACGATGGTAGATCCAATACCTTCAAAATCTCTTTGTACGCTTCGCAAGACATGAAGCTGTCTTTATACACTTTGTTTAGAAAGCTTGAAACCAGTTTGATTGCTGCTCTTTGTATTCTTTTAATCTTATTGATGGCCTTCACCTTAAGCGGAGATCATACCACTGCTGCATATCATCATCTAGGGCGGATCAGGCATTTTATGATTTTTTTTTTCTATCGTCAACTTGTCCATGAAGTGAAAATCTCTTTTATGTTCTTCAATTGTCTGTATGTTTCATTCTCTATTTTGATGATATATTTGTCAAGTAAAGAATTATCTGGGATTTGGAGTCCCAGATTTTTTTTCTGTTGTTGTTTTTGCAACGGATTATTTTCCCATTGAGTAGTTGGTTTTTGAACTTTCATCTATGTCCAGTATTCTGCATTTTTGGCATTAACGTTCGTTTTCTACAGTTGGTTCCCTGTGCATATATATATATATATATATATATATATATATATATATGCATATTTATATATATATATAAATATATATATGTACATATATATATATGTACATATATATGCATATATATACATATATATATATATATATATATGTATATATATACATATATAGTCAACCTTTTGTTGTAACGTTTTGCAGCATTTTTTATCTTTTATTCCTCACATCGTCTACAAACATGTTAGTGTGGCTTCTTGCGTGTTCCATCATTCTGTTATTTACATATATCAAGAACATTGCAGGTGCCAGGACCGACTCTTATGGAACTCTGATGGTCATCGTCCTCCACCCTGATATATAATTTTTCACTACTGTTCTTATGAACAGGTATTAAAGGAAACCAGTTACCCAGTCAAAACGCTCACCCACAACTTTCCCAATATATGAAATTTTCAAAAAAGTCTTTTATGAGGTACTTTATGAAATGGTTTCTCTATATTCGAGTATACAGAGTCCACCCCAATACTCACTCCTTCATCTGGAGTACATTCACCACTCTTGAGTAAAGCTTAGTAGATTTCTAAAACCTAACTGATTATCCGCCATTTTTCTTATTTCCTAATTTCTTATTTCACCCGTCTATCTTTTACAATTTTCTCATACAATTTTGGCTCTCATGCTGGTCAGTGATTGTAGTCTTTAGTCCAATAGTTTCTCCTTGCTTCTTGCTTTATGGGTTTATTCTATATTAGTTTTTTCTAGTTTTGTAGTATTATGTCTTTCTTCGGAGAACAAGCAATTATATTTGTGTGTGTATGTGTGTGTGTGTGTGTGTGTGTGTGTGTGTGTGTGTGTGTGTGTGTGTGTGTGTGTGTGTGTGTGTGTGTTTACCTAATTATATTTACATAATAGTAATATATGTAGAATAGGAGAAACACTCGTCGGGTCCCGTCTCCTACTCACCAGTTTATCACACCTAGTCTCAAACTCAAATTGTGTGTGTGTGTGTGTTTGTGTGTGTGTGTGTGTGTGTGTGTGTGTGTGTGTGTGTGTGTGCGTGTGTGTGTGTGTGTGTGTGTGTGTGTGTGTGTGTGTGTGTGTGTGTGTGTGTGTGTGTGTGTGTGTGTGTGTGTGTGTGTGTGCGGTAAAGTATATGTGCGCACGTTCCTATACTATGAGCGTTCGCAGGTGTTCGCGCGCGCGCGCGTGCGTGCGTGCGTGCGTGAGTGCGGGTTCTGTCTGTCGGGGACATCGCTGCAGAAGACGAACGCGCCTGACAGTCTTGGTCCAGGCGCAGTGCGGTCAGCAGTAGCAGCGGCAGCGCCTTGATCCTTACTCACTATTTATTATTTATTGTATTTATTTCAACAATCGCATCGTATTTATTTGGAGTGACTAACTTATATTGTACAGCTTCCGGATATTTTTTTTAAAAGCCCTGGATTGCCGTGAATGGTAGCAGGGGAAGATGAAATAAAAGTGAGGTTTACTTGATGGTAAATGCAAAGTGATTTGATGAATTGGTTTCGCATGATCGAATGGTACTTGTGAGTGGTTGCGGACAGGAAAGAGTTCTTCCATCGAAGCGAGTGAGCATCGGCCAGAGGACCGTGTCGATTGGTACTGGCCGACTCGAGTCCTCTTAATTCGGGTGATTTTCACTCCGACCTGGAAACTGGGCCTCGTGAGACGACGACAACGAAGAAGAAGAAGAACGTAACGACTGACTAGAATCTTCGCTGTCACAGTGTTTGTGTTTTTTTTTTTTTCGTATGAGCTTCGTTTCGAGTTCTTGGTCGGATTTGAGGTGGACCTAAGAGGATTTCTCTTCTTCCGAACTCCCGGATCTAAACTGAAAACATCCTATAGTATTCGAACCATTTGGACAATGACAAACAAGCAGTGCATCGGTAGCGAACTTAAACCATACTTTGCATGTGCGTGATCGTAGCTGGAAATACGCCAACTAGATCACACTTAGCAGAACTCAAGTTCTGTCCAGTGAAGTGGTTGATTGCTTGAGAACACAGTTGTCGAACTCTTAGGAGACTTGAGGCAAAGAGTTGAAGAATTACGTACAAAGAGTTGCTAAGGGTATGTTCTCAAACCAGACCTAAAGAGAGGTGATATTATCCT